>NC_044911.1:24337730-24360230 GCF_001633185.2 Quercus lobata | reverse complement strand
AGTGAGAACAATGAAGTATGAATAGAGGGTCCTACCTTCTTTAAGTCCCTCAATGTAGTGACATGGCTCTTTAACTAGCTGACATTGACACTTAGGCTCTCAGCCTCACTTAGTGTGGAAAGGAAATTGTCAAAGGGGAGAGCTAGACAATCCTCTTTATCCTTTGACTGCAATTGGGATATGATAGACCCAATTTGCTGTAAAAGAAAGCCCTTAAGTGACAAGGTCCACTTGCTGATATCCCTCATGGTTTCAGGATGTTTAGAGAGCAATAAAGAACAAGTTACTCTCAAATTCGGAGAAACCAATGAGAGCAATGGATTAGACTCTGTCAAGGTGCTTTCAGTAACTTCTGTTAAATCTTCTTTCTCTTGGGGATTTTCGGCATACACCCGATTTGAATCCCCCCTTTTAGTGTTAGACTCTATTTCTTCATTAGAAGTCATTTCTTATACAAAAACCTCTGGGGTTGAAGAAGTGACTTTGGCTTTGGCTTGAGCTTGAGGAACAGAGCTTGTAACTTGTCAAAGATCAAAAATAGAAAAAATAAGAAACGTTACTTAAGTCTAGGGATAAAAGAAGAGGTTACAAGAAACAGTCACTATGGAGAAAATAGTGTACCTTTAGCTTCTTGATAGAAGGGGTTTTTGCATTCTTCTTTCTCTTAGCGCTTGAAGGTTTGGCTTTTTGGAAAGGGCTTCAAAGTCAAATCTCCCTGAAAGATAGGTGGGACATCCACTCGTTGGGCACCATTTTTCCTAAAATTTCTAACACGCTTTTTGATGTTGGACCACTATGACGGCATTATTTCTATCCAAACTAGGTTGAGATAGGCCGAGAAAGAAAAAAAAAATTAGTTCCGAATTCCGTTCCTACCCGACCCGGGCATGAATATTCCAAAAAAAATTCAAAAAATTAAAAAACATAATTCCAGCATTATTTCTATCCAAACTGGGTTGAGATAGGCCGAGAAAGAGAGAGAGAAAATTTTAGTCCCGAATTCTGCTCCTACCCGACCCGGGCGTGAATATTCCAAAAAAAATAGCAAAAAAATAAAAAACCTCTTTCCGGCAATATTTCTATCAAAACTGGGATGAGAAAGGCCAACAAAGAGTGAAAAAAATTTTAGTCCCAAATTTCATTCCTACCCGACCCGAGCTTGAGAATTCCAAAAAAATAGCAAAAAAATTCAAAAAATTAAAAAACTTCATTCCAGCATTATTTCTATCCAAACCGGGATGAGATAGGCTGAGAAAGAGAGAATAAAATTTTAGTCCTGAATTCCATTCCAACCGGACCCGGCCTAGAAAATTCAAAAAAAAAATAGCAAAAAAATTCAAAAAATTGAAAAACATAATTCTAGCATTATTTCTATCCAAACCATGTTGAGATAGGCCGAGAAAGAGAGAAAAAAATTTTAGTCCCAAATTCCGTTCCTACCTGACCTGGGCAAGAAATTCCAAAAAAAAAAAAATAGCGAAAAAATTCAAAAAATTAAGAAACCACTTTCCGGCATTATTTCTATCCAAAACGGGATGAGATAGGCCGAGAAAGAGAAAAAAAAAAAAATTTAGTCCCGAATTTCATTACTACCCGACCCGGGCAAGAAAATTCCAAAAATAATAGCAAAAAAATTCAAAAAATTAAAAAACATTGTTCCAGCTGAGATAGGCCGAGAAAGAGGAAAAAAAAAAAAATTTAGTCCCAAATTCCATTCCTACCCCAAACCGGGCTGAGATAGGTCGATAAAGAGAAAAAAAAAAAAAAAATGGTCCCGAATTCCGTTGCTACTCGACACATGATAGAAAATTCCAAAAAAAATAGCAAAAAAATTCAAAAATTTAATGAACATCATTCCGACATTATTTCTATCAAAACCAAGATGAGACAAGCCAAGAAAGAGGAAAAAAAAATTTAGTCCCGAATTCCGTTCATATCTGACCCGGGCTAGAAAATTCCGAAAAAAATAGCAAGAAAATTCAACAAATTAAAAAACATCATTCCGGCATTATGTCTAACCAAACCGTTATGAGATAGGTAGAGAAAGAGACAAAAAAAATTTAGTACCGAATTACTTTCCTACCCGACCCGAGCAAGAAAATTCAAAAAAATTAGAAAAATTAAAAAACATCATTCCGGCATTATTTCTATCCAATCCGAGATGAGATAGGCCGAGAAAGGGAAAAAAAATTTAGTCCCGAGTTCCGTTCCTACCCTAACTTGGCTAGAAAATTCCAAAAAAAAAAAAAAATTCAAAAAATTAAAAAACATCATTCCGGCATTATCTTTATCCAAACCGAGATAAGATAGGCCGAGAAAGTGAGAAAAAAATTTAAGTCCCGAATTTCGTGCCTACTTGACTTGGGCTAGAAAATTCCAAAAAAAATTGCAAAAAAATTCCAAAATTTAAAAAAACGGTTCCGGCATTATTTTTATCCAAACTGGGATGAAGATAGGCCGGGAAAGTGAAAAAAAAAATTTAGTCCCGAATTCTGTTCCCACCCGACCCGGGCCAGAAAATTCCAAAAACAAAAAGAAATTAAATTCAAAAAATTAAAAAAAAAAAAACATCATTCCGGCGTTATTTCTATCCAATCTGAGATGACCTAGGCCGAGAAAGAGAGAAAAAAAATTTAGTCCTGAATTCTGATCCAACCCTATCCTGGCTAGAATATTCAAAAAAAATAGCAAAAAAATTCCAAAAATTAAAAAACATCATTCCGGCATTATTTGTATCTTGACCGGGAGGAGATAGGCGGAGAAAGAGAAAAAATAATTTATTCCCGAATTCCGTTTCTACCCGACCCTAGCAAGAAAATTCCAAAAAAAAAAGCAAAAAACTTAAAAAATATCATTCCGGCATTATTTCTATCCAAACCGAGATAAGCTGGGTCGAGAAAGAGATAAAAAAAATTTTAGTTTCGAATTTCATTCCTCCCCGACCCGGTCCTTAAAATTCCAAAAAAAATAGTAAAAAAATTCTAAAATTTAAAAAAACATCATTCCGACATTATTTCTATACAAACCGGGATGCGATAGGCCGAGAAAGTGGAAAAAGAATTTTAGTCACGAATTACGTTCCTACCCAACCTGGGCTACAAAATTCCCAAAAAAATAGCAAAAAAATTCAAAAAATTAAAAAACATCATTCCGGCATTATTTTGATCCGAACCAGGATGAGATAGGCCGAGAAAGAGAAAAACATTTTAGTCTCGAATTTCGTTCCTCCCCAACACTGGCTAGAAAATTTCAAAAAAAAATAGTAAAAAAATTCAAAAAATTAAAAAAAATCATTCCGGCATTATCTTTATCCAAACCGAGATGAGATAGGCCGAGAAAGTGAGAAAAATTTTTAGTCCCGAATTCCGTTCCTGCCCTACCTGGGCTAAAAAATTCCAAAAACAATTGCAAAAATATTCCGAATATTTAAAAAATCGTTCCAGCATTATTTCTATTCAAACCAGAATGAGATAAGACAAAGAGAGAAAAAAAATTTCGTCCCGAATTCCGTTCTCACCCAACCAGGGCTAGAAAATTCCAAAAAAAAAAAAAAGAAATTAAAAAAAAAAATCATTTCGGCATTATTTCTATCCAAACTGGGATGAGATTGGCTGAGAAAGAAAGACAAAAAATTTACTCCGAAATCCGTCCTACCCGATCTGGGCTAGAAAATTCCAAAAAAAATAGCAAAAAAAATTCAAAAAATTAAAAAATATCATTCGGGCATTATTTCTATCCAAACCGGGATGAGATAGGCCGAGAAAGAGAAAAATATTTTATTCCCGAATTCCGTTCCTACTCGACCTGGGTGAGAAAATTCCAAAAAAAAAAAAAAAAAAAAAAAAAAAAAAAAAAAACATTATTCCGGAATTGTTTTTATCCACACCAGAATGAGATAGGCCATGAAATAGAGGAAAAAAATTTAGTGAATTCCGATACTACCCGATCCTAGCAAGAAAATGCCAAAAAAAAAAGCAAAAAAATTCAAAAAAATAAAAAAACATCATTCCGGCATTATTTCTATCCAAACTAGGATGAGATTGGCTGAGAAAGAGAAAAACATTTTAGTCCCAAATTCCGTACCTCCCCGACCCTGGATAAAAAATTCCCAAAAACAAATAGCAAAAAAATTCAAAAAATTGAAAAACATCATTCCAGCATTATCTTTATCCAAACCAGGATAAGATACGGGGAGAAAGTGAGAAAAAAAATTTTAGTCCTGATTCCATTCCTACCCAACCCGAGCTAAAAAATTCCAAAAAAAAATAGCAAAGAAATTCAAAAAAATTGAAAAACACCAATCCGGCGTTATTTCTATCCAACTGGGATGAGATAGGGTGAAAAAAAGAAAAAAAAAATTTGTCTCGAATTTCGTTCCTACCCGACCCGGGCAAGAAAATTAAAATAAAAATAGCAAAAAAAATAATAAAAATTAAAAAACATCATTCTGGCATTACCTTTATCCAAACCAGGATGAGATAGACCGAAAAAGAGAAGAACAAATTTTAGTCTCGAATTCCGTCCTACCCGGTCCTGTCTAAAAAATTCCCAAAAAAAAAAATAGCAAAAAAATTTAAAAAATTAAAAAACATCATTTCGAAATTATTTCTATCCAAACCGGGATGAGATAGACCAAGAAAGAGAGAAAAAAATTTTGTCCCAAATTTCGTTCCTACCCGACCCGGGCGAGAAAATTCCAAAAAAAATAGCAAAAAAAATTCAAAAAATTAAAAAACATCATTCCGGCATTATTCTATCCAAACCGGGATGAGATAGGCCAAGAAAGAGAGGAAAAAAATTTTTTGTCTCGAATTCCGTTCCTACCCGACCTAGGCAAGAAAATTAAAAAAAAAAATTAAAAAAATGAAAAAACATTATTCCGGCATTATTTTTATCCAAACCGGGATGAGATAGGCCGAGAAAGAGTGAAAAAAAAAATTTAGTCCTGAATTCCGACACTACCCAACCATGGCTAGAAATTTCCAAAAACAAAATAGCAAAAAAACTCAAAAAAATGAAAAAACAACATTCTGGCATTATTTCTATCCAAACCGGGATGAGATTGGCCGAGAAAGAGAAAAACATTTTAGTACCGGATTCCATACCTCCCCGACCCTAGATAGAAAATTCCCAAACAAAAAATAGCAAAAAAATTCAAAAAATTGAAAAACATCATTTCGGCATTATCTTTATCCAAACTGGGACTAGAAACGGGGAGAAAGTGAGAAAAAAATTTTAGTCCCGAATTCTGTTACTTCCCGACCCGAGCTAGGAAATTCCAAAAAAAAATACCAAAATAATTCAATAAATTAAAAAACATCATTCCGACATTATTTCTATCCACCTGGGGAGATAAGGTGGGAAAAAAAAAAAAAAAAAAAAAAAAAAAAAAAAAATTTAGTCCCGAATTCGATTCCTGCCTGATCCGGGCTAGAAAATTCCAAAAAAAAAAAAAAAGCAAAAAAATTAAACAACTTAAAAAATATCATTCTGGCATTATTTCTATCCAAACCGGGATGAGACTGGCCAAGAAAGAAAAAAAAATATTTTAGTCCCGAATTCCGTTCCTACCCGACCCTGGTTAGGAAATTCCCAAAAAAAATAGCAAAAACATACAAAAAATTAAAAAACATCATTTCGGCATTATTTCTATCCAAACCGGGATGTGATAGGTCGAGAAAGAGAAAAAAAAGATTTGGTCCCAAATTCAGTTCCTATCCTACCCGGGGTATAAAATTCCAAAAAAAATTCAAAAAATTAAAAAAAATTATTACGGCATTATTTCCATCCAAACCGAGATGAGATAGACCGAGATAGAGAGAAAAAAAATTTGGTCCCGAATTCCGTTCTTACCCGACCAAGGCAAGAAAATTCCAAAAAAAAATAGCAAAAAAATTCAAAAAATTAAAAAACATCATTCCGGCATTATTTCTATCCAAACCGGAATGAGATAGGCCGAGTAATGGAAAAAAAAAAATTTGTCCCGAATTTCGTTCCTACCAGATCTTGGCTAGGAAATTAAAAAAAAAAAAAAAAGCAAAAAAATTCAAAAAATTAAAAAACATCATTCCAGCATTATCTCTATTCATACCGGGATGAGATAGGCCGAGAAAGAGAAAAAAAAATTTGTCCCGAATTCTGTTCGTATCCGACCCTGGCTAGAAAATTCAAAAAAAAAAATTTTCAAAAAATTTAAAAACATCATTCCGGCATTATTTCTGTCCAACCCGGGATGAGATAGGCCGAGAAAGAGAAAAAAATTTTAGTCCCGAATTCTGCTCCTACCCGACCTTGGCTAGAAAACTCTCGAAAAAAATAGAAAAAAATTGGAAAAAAAAAAAAAAATCATTCCGGCATTATTTTCTATCCAATCCGGGATGAGATAGACCGAAAAGGAGAGAAAAAAATTTTAGTCTCGAATTCCGTTCCAACCCAATCCGGGCAAGAAAATTCCAAAAAAAATAGCAAAATAATAATAAAACTTGAAAAATATCATACCGGCATTACCTTTATCCAAACCGGGATGAGATAGACCGAAAAAGAAAAAAAAAATTTTAGCCTCGAATTTCATTCCTACCCGGCCCTGTCTAGAAAATTCCGAAAACAAAATAGCAAAAAAATTTTAAAAATTAAAAAACATCATTCCGAAATTATTTCTTTCCAAACCAGAATCAGATGGACCGAGCAAGAGACAATTTTTTTTTTTTCCAAATTTCGTTCCTACCCGACCCTGGCAAGAATATTTCAAAAAATATTAAACAACATCATTCCGGCATTATTTCTATCCAAACTGGGATGAGATAGGCTTAGAAAGAGAGAAAAAAAATGTTATTCCCAAATTCCGTTCCTACCCGACCTAGGCAAGAATTTTTTTTAAAAAAGCAAAAAAATTCAAAAATTTAAAAAACATTATTCCGGCATTATTTTTATCCAAACCGGGATCAGATATGCCAAGAAAGAGAAAAAAAAAAAATCAGTCCTAAATTCCGATACTACCCGACCCTGGCTAGAAAATTTCAAAAAAAAATTGCATAGAAATTCAAAAAACTAAAAAACATCAATCCGACATTATTTTTATCAAAATAGGGATGAGATAGGCCAAGAAAGAGAAAAAAAAAAAATTAGTCCCGAATTTCGTTTCTACCGGACCCTGGCTAGAAAATTCCCCAAAAAAATTCAAAAAATTAAAAAACATTATTCCAGATTTATTTCTATCCAAATCGGGATAAGATAGGCCAAGAAAGAGACAAAACAATTTTAGTGCCGAATTTCGTTCCTACCCATCACTGGCAAGAAAATTCCAAATAAAAAATTCAAATAAATTCTAAAAATTGAAAAACATCATTCCAGCATTATTTCTATCTAAACCGGGATGAGATAGGCTGAGAAAGAGAGACAATAATTTTACTCCCGAATTTCGTTCCAGCCCAATCCGGGCTAGAAAATTAAAAAAAAAAATTGCAAAAAAATTCAACAAATTAAAAAACTTCGTTCTAGCATTATTTCTATCCAAACCAAGATGAGATAGACCGAGAAAGAGAGAAAAAAATTTTAGTCTTGAATTTTGTTCCTATCCGACCCGGGCTAGAAAATTTCAAAAAAATAGCAAAAAAATTCAAAAAATTAAAAAACATCATTCCGGCATTATTTCTATCGAATCCGGGATGAGATAGGCCGAAAAAGAGAAAAAAATATTTTAGTCCCGAATTCCGTTCCTACCCGACCCTGGCTAGAAAATTCCCCAAAAAAATTAAAAAACATTATTCCAGATTTATTTCTATCCAAATCGGGATAAGATAGGCCGAGAAAGAGAGAAAACAATTTTAGTGCCGAATTCCGTTCCTACCCATCACTGGCAAGAAAATTCCAAATAAAAATTTCAAATAAATTCTAAAAATTGAAAAATATCATTCCAGCATTATTTCTATCTAAACCGGGATGAGATAGGCTGAGAAAGAGAGACAATAATTGTACTCCCGAATTTCGTTCCAGCCCAATTCGGGCTAGAAAATTTTAAAAAAAAAATTGCAAAAAAATTCAACAAATTAAAAAACTTCGTTCCAGCATTATTTCTATCCAAACCAGGATGAGATAGACCAAGAAAGAGAGAAAAAAATTTTAGTCCCGAATTTCGTTCCTATCCGACCCGGGCTAGAAAATTTCAAAAAAATAGCAAAAAAATTCAAAAAATTAAAAAACATCATTCCGGCATTATTTCTATCGAATCTGGGATGAGATAGACCGAAAAAGAGAAAAAAAAGATTTTAGTCCCGAAGTCCGTTCCTACCCGACCCGGGGAAGAAAATTCAAAAAAAAAAAAAAAGCAAAAAAATTCAAAAATTCAAAAAACATTATTCCGGCATTATTTCTATCCAAACTAAGATGAGATAGGCCGAGAAAGAGACAAAAAAATTTTAGTCCCAAATTCCGTTCCTACACGATCTAGGCTAGAAAATTCCAAAAAGAATAGAAAAAAATCAAAAAATCAAAAAACATCATTCCGGCATTATTTTTATCCAATCAGGGATGAGATAGGCTGAGAAAGAGAAAAAAAAATTTTAGTCTCGAATTCCGTTCCTACCCGACCCTGGCTGGGAAATTTCGAAAAAAAATAGCAAAAAAAAATCAAAAAACTAAGAAACATCATTCCAGCATTATTATTATCCAAACCGGGATGAGATAGGTTGAGAAAGAGTGAAAAAAAACTTTAGTCCAAAATTCAGTTCCTACCCTACCTTGGAAAGAAAATTCCAAAAAAAATTCCAAAAAAAATTCAAAAAATTAAAAAACATCATTCCGACATTATTTCAATCCAAACCGGGATGAGATAGGCCGAGAAAGAGAGAAAAAAAAATTTATTCCCGAATTCCGTTCCTACCCAACCGAGGCAAGAAAAGTAAAAAAAAAAGAATTGAAAAAATTAAAAAACATCATTCCAGCATTATTTCAATCCAAACCGGGATGAGATAGGCCGAGAAAGAGGAAAAAAAAAAATTATTCCCGAATTCCGTTCCTACCCAACCGAGGCAAGAAAATTCAAAAAAAAATTCAAAAAATTAAAAAACATCATTCCGGCATTATTTCTATCCAAACCGGGATGAGATAGGCCAAGAAATTGAAAAAAAATTTTAGTCCCGAATTCAGTTCCTACCCGACCCTAGCTAGAAAATTCCAAAAAAATATAGCAAAAAAATTCAAAAAATTAAAAAACATCATTCCGGCTTTATCTCTATTCAAACCAGGATGAGATAGGCCGAGAAGGAGAAAAAAAATTTAGTCTCAAATTCCGTTCCTACCAGATCGTGGTTAGAAAATTCCAAAAAAAATAAAAAAAAAAATTCAAAAAATTAAAAAACATGATTCCGGCATTATCTCTATCCAACCTGGGATGAGATAGGTCGAGAAAGAGAAAAAAAAAATTTTAGTCCCGAATTCCATTCCTACCCGACCTTGGCTGGAAAATTCAAGAAAAAAATTGCATAAAAATTAAAAAAATTAAAAATCATCATTCTGGCATTATTTCTATCCAAACTGGGATGAGATAGACCGAGAAGGAGAAAAAAAATTTTAGTCCCAAATTCCGTTCCTACCCGACCTGGGCAAGAAAATTCCAAAAAAAGTAGCAAAAAAAAAAAAAAAAAAAAAAAAAAAAAAAAAAAAAAAAAAAAAAAAAAAAAAAAAACGTCATTTCGGCATTACCTCTATCCAAACCTGGATGAGATAGACTGAAAAAGAGAGAAAAAAATTTTAGTTCCTAATACCATTCCTACTAGCTCTTGTCTAGAAAATTCCCAAAAAAAAAGTAGCAAAAAAATTAAAAAAAAAAAAAACATCATTTCAGAATTATTTCTATCCAAACCGGGATGAGATAGATCGAGAAAGAGAGAAAAAAAAAGTTCCCGAATTCCGTTCCTACCCGACCCTGGCTAGAAAATTCCCAAAAAGAAATAGCAAAAAAGTTCAAAAAATTCAAAAACATCATTCCAAAATTATTTCTATACAAATCAGGATGAGATAGGCCAGGAAAGAGAGAAAAAAATTTTAGTCCCGAAATCCGTTCCTACCCGACACTGGCAAGAAAATTCCAAAAAAAAAATATATCAAAAAAATTCTAAAAATTGAAAAACATCATTCCGGTATTATTTCTCTCCGAACCAGGATTAGATGGGCTGAGAAAGTGAGACAAAAATTTTACTCCCGAATTACTGTCCTACCCTACCCGGGCTAGAAAATTCCAATAAAATGGAAAAAAAAATTAAAAAAATTAAAAAACATCATTCTGGCATTATTTCTATCCAAACCGAGATGAGATAGACCGAGAAAGAGAGAAAACGATTTTAGTCCCGAATTTCGTTCCTATCCGACCCGGGCAAGAAAATTTCAAAAAAATAAAGCAAAAAAATTCAAAAAATTAAAAAAAATCATCCCGACATTATTTCTATCCAAACCGAGATGAGATAGGACGAGAAAGAAAAAAAAAATTCGTCCTGAATTCTGATCCTACCCATCTCTAAATAGAAAATTCCAAAAAAAAAAAAAATTTAAAAACATCATTCCAGCATTATTTCTATCCAAACTAGGTTGAGATTGGCCGAGAAAGAGGAAAAAAAATTTTAGTCCCGAATTCCGTTCCTACCCGATCCGGGCAAGAAAATTCCAAAAAGCGTAACAAAAAAATTCAAAAATTAAAAAACATCATTCTTTCATTATTTCAATCCAAACCAGGATAAGTTAGACTGAGAAAGAGAGAATAAAATTTTAGTCCTAAATTCTATTCCTACTCGACCTGGGCTAGAAAATTCAAAAAAAAAAAAAATAGCAAAAAAATTCAAAAATTTAGAAAACATTATTCCGGCATTATTTCTATCCAAACCGGGATGAGATAGGTTGAGAAAGAGAGAAAAAAAATTTAGTCCCGAATTCCGTTCCTACCCGACTTAGTCAAAAAAATTCAATAAAGAACAGCAAAAAAATTCAAAAATTTAAAAAACATCATTCCAGCATTATTTGTATCCAAACTGGGATGAAATAGGCTGAAAAAGAGAAAAAAAAAAAAAATTGTAGTCCCAATTCTATTCCTACTCGACCCAGGCAAGAAAATTTCCAAAAAAATTTAAAAAATCAAAAAACATCATTACAGCATTATTTCTATCCAAACTGGTTTTAGATAGGCCGAGAAGGAGAGAAAAATTTGAGTCCCGAATTCCTTTCCTACCTAACACAAGCTAGAAAATTCAAAAAAAAAAAAAATAGCAAAAAATTTCAAAATTTTAAAAAACATCATTTCGACATTATTTCTATCCGAACCGAGATGAGACAGGTTGAGAAAGAGAAAAAAAAAAAAATTTAGTCCCGAATTCTGTTCCTACCCAGCTCGAGCTAGAAAACTCCAAAAAAAATAGCAAAAAAAATTCAAAAAATTAAAATACAACATTCAAGCATGATTTCTATCCAAACCGGGAAGAGATCGGCCGAGAAAAAGAGTGAAAAAAATTTAGTCTCGAATTCGATTACTATCTGACCCAGGCAAGAAAATTCCAAAAAAAAAACAGCAAAAAAATTCAAAAAATTAAATAACATCATTCCGGCATTATTTCGATCCAAACCGGGATGAGATAGGCCGAGAAAGAGAAAAACATTTTAGTCCCGAATTCCGTACCTCCCCGACACTGGTTAGAAAATTTTAAAAAAAAATTAGTAAAAAAATTCAAAAAATTAAAAAACATCATTCTGGCATTATCATTATCCAAACCGAGATGAGATAGGCCAAGAAAGTGAGAAAAAAATTTTAGTCCCGAATTCCGTTCCTGCTCGACCCAGGCTAGAAAATTCCAAAACAAATCGCAAAGAAATTCCAAATAGTAAAAAAATCGTTTCGGCATTATTTCTGTCCAAACTGGAATGAGATAGGCCAAAGAGAGAAAAAAAATTTATTCCCGAAGTTGGTTCCCACCCCACTAGGGCTAGAAAAATCCAAAAAAAAATATAGAAATTAAATTAAAAAAATTAAAAAAACATCATTCAGGCATTATTTCCATCCAATCGGGGATGAGATAGGCCGAGAAAGAGAAAAAAAAAAGTTTTAGTCCTGAATTCCGATCCTACCCAAACCTGGCTAGAAAATTCCATAAAAAAAAAAAGCATAAAAAATTCCAAAAATTAAAAAACATCATTCCGGCATTTTTTTTCTATCCAAACCGGGATTAGATAAGCCGAGAAAGAGAAAAAAAAAAATTTAGTCCCAAATTCCGTTCCTACCCGACCCGAGCAAGAAAATTACAAAAAAATAGCATACAAATTCTAAAAATTAAAAAAACATCATTCCGACATTATTTCTAGCCAAACTGGGATGAGATTGGCCGAGAAAGAGAGACAAAAATTTTACTCCGGAATTCCATCCTACCCGACCCGGGCTGGAAAATTCCAAAAAAAAAAAAAAAATTTTAAAAAGTAAAAAACATCATTCCGGCATTATTTATATCCAAACTGGGATGAGATAGGCCGAGAAAGAGAAAAAAAATTTAGTTCCGAATTCAGTTCCTATCCGACTCGGGCTAGAAAATTCCAAAAAAAAAAAAGCAAAAAAACTCAAAAAATTAAACAATGTTATTCCGGCATTATTTTTATCCAAACTGGGATGAGATAGGCCGAGAAAGAGAGGAAAAAATTTTAGTCTTGAATTCCGATACTACCCAATCTTGGCTAGAAAATTCCAACAAAAAAAAATAGCAAAAAAATTCGAAAAATGAAAAAACATCATTCCGACATTATTTCTATCCAAACCAGGATGAGATAGGCAGGGAAAGAGAAAAACATTTTATTCCCAAATTCCGTACCTCCCCGACCCTGGATTGAAAATTCCGAAATATAATAGCAAAAAAATTCAAAAAATTGAGAAACACCGTTCCGGCATTATCTTTATCCAAACCAGGATGAGATACAGGGAGAAAGTGAGAAAAAAATTTTAGTCCCGAATTCCGTTCCTACCCGGCCCTGTTTGGAAAATTCCCAAAAAAAAAAATCGGAAAAAAATTTAAAAAATTAAAAAACATCATTCCAAACCTTAATGAGATAGACCTAGAAAGAGAGAAAAACATTTTGTCCCGAATTCCGTTCCTACCCGACACTGGCGAGAAAATTCCAAAAAATATAGCAAAAAAAATTCAAAAAATTAAAAAACATCATTCCGGGATTATTTCCATCCAAACTGGGATGAGATAGACCGAGAAAGAGAAAAAAAAAAATTTAGTCCTGAATTCCGTTCCTACCAGATCCGGGCAAGAAATTTTTTTTAAAAAATAGTAAAAAAATTCAAAAAACTAAAAAACATTATTCCGCCATTATTTTTATCCAAACTGGGATGAGATAGGCCGAGAAAGAGAGGAAAAAATTTTAGTCTTGAATTCCGATACTACCCGATCTTGGCTAGAAAATTCCAACAAAAAAAAATAGCAAAAAAATTCGAAAAATGAAAAAACATCATTCCGAAATTATTTCTATCCAATCCAGGGTTAGATAGGGCGAGAAAGAGAGAAAAAAATATTAGTACTGAATTGAATTTCGTTCCTCCTCGACCCGGGCAAGAAAATTAAAAAAAAAATAGTACAAAAATTCAAAAAAAAAATCATTCCGGTATTATTTCTATCCAACCGGGATGAGATAGGCCGAAAAAAAAGAAAAAAAAATGTAGACCTAAATTCCGTTCCTACTCGACCAGGGCCAAAAAATTCCAAAAACAATAGCAAAAAAATTCAAAAAATTAAAACACATCATTCCATTATTATTTCTATCCAAACCGGGATGAGATAGGCCAAGAAAGAGAGAAAAAATTTTAGTCCCGAATTCTGTTCCTACCCGACCCAGGCTAGAAAATTCCAAAAAAAATAACAAATAAATTTAAAAATGATAAAACATCATTCTGGCATTATGTCTATCCAAACTAGGATGAGATAGGCTGGAAAAAAAAAAAATTCCCGAATTCCTTTCCTACCCGACCCGGGCTAGAAAATTCCAAAAAAGTTCAAAAAATTAAAAAAGATCATTCCGGCATTATTTCTATCCAAACAGGGATGAGATAAGTCGAGAAAGAGGAAAAAGAAAATTTAGTCTCGAATTCCGTTCCTACCCGACCCTGGCTAGATAATTCCCAAAATAAATAGCTAAAAAATTAAAAAACATCATTCCAGAATTATTTCTATCCAAATCGGGATGAGATAGGCTAGGAAAGAGAGAAAAAAATTTTACTCCCGAATTCCGTTCCTACCCGACACTGGCAAGAAAATTCCAAAAAAAAATATCAAAAAAATTCTAAAAATTGAAAAACATCATTCCGGCATTATTTCTATCCAAACTATGATTAGATAGGCCAAGAAAGAGAGACAAAAATTTTACTCCCGAATTTCGTTCCTGGCCAATCCGGGCTAGAAAATTCAAAAGAAAAATATCAAAAAAATTAAACAAATTAAAAAACTTCATTCCGGCATTATTTCTATCCAAATCGGGATGAGATAGGCCGAGAAAGAGAAAAAAAAATTTTAGTCCCGAATTCCGTTCCTACTCGACCCGGGCTAGAAAATTCCAAAAAAATAGCAAAAAAATTCAAAAAATTAAAAAACATCATTCCGACATTATTTCTATCCAAACCGGGATGAGATACACCGAGAAAGAGAGAAAAATATTTTAGTCCCGAATTCCGTTCCTATCCGACCCGGGCAAGAAAATTTCCAAAAAAAATAGCGAAAAAATTCAAATAATTAGAAAAATCATTCCGGCATTATTTCTATCCAAACTGGGATGGGATAGGACGAGAAAGAGAAAAAAAATTTAGTCTTGAATTCCGATCCTACCTAACTCTGAATAGAAAATTCCAAAAAATAAAAAGCAAAAAATAAAAAATAAAAAAATGTCATTCCGGCATTATTTCTATCCAAACCAGGATAAGATAGGCTGAGAAAGAGGGAAAAAAATTTTAGTCTCGAATTCTGTTCCTACTTGCCCCGGCCTAGAAAATTCCAAAAAAATAGCAAAAAAATTCAAAAAAATTCAAAAACATCATTCCGGTATAATTTCTATCGAATCCGGGATGAGATACGCCGATTAGTCCCGAATTCCGTTCCTACCCTACCAGGGCAAGAAAATTCCAAAAAAAGTAACAAAAAAATTAAAAAATTAAAAAAATATCATTCTTGCTTTATTTCTATCCAAACCAGGATGAGATAGACTGAGAAAGAGAGAATAAAATTCTAGTACCGAATTCTGTTCCTACCCGACCCGGGCTAGAAAATTCAAAAAAAAAAAATAGCAAAAAAATTCAAAAATTCAAAAAACATTATTCCGGCATTATTTCTATCCAAACCGAGATGAGATAGGCCGAGAAAGAGAAAAAAAAATTTTAGTCCCGAATTCCGTTCCAACCCGACCCGGGCTAGAAAATTCCAAAAAAAATTGCAAAAAATTAAAAAAAATCATTCCGACGTTATTTCTATCCAAACCGGGATGAGATAGGTCGAGAAAGAGACAAAAAAAAAATTAGTCTCGAATTCCGTTCCTACCCAACCTTAGCTAGAAAATTCCAAAAAAAAAATAGTAAAAAAATTCTAAAAATTAAAAAACATCATTTTGGCATTATTTCTATCCAAACCTGGATGAGATAGTGATATGAACTTCAACAACAATTGTGATGAAACCCGATAACAATGATGGTCTAGAACCCTAAGATCGTGTAGACAAGATTTGTTGAGCCTTGACCCGTCACCTAACCAGATGAAAACCAAGACTACGATAGAATTGAAATGCCACACCAAGAATTCCTAAGAATCTCTCAAGAATCAAAGTTGATAAGTTTGGTTGTTTGAACGCCACAAGATTAACTTGATAAGTTCAAGAGTTTTTTTAAGAACCAAGAGGATCACAAGACTCACAAGGAGAATAATTTTTTGAATACCAATCTCTCCTCTTTAAAATTCGTTCTACCAGATATATACTTGGAACAACCCTCTAAGAATAGGTAAAAATCATAATTACAACTTCAAAAAAAACACAAAAATTAATCTAATCAAGTTCCCATGTTTTTTTAGTTTTCTAGGGCTTCTAAAGGCAGTCAAAAATAGCTAAATGACTAGAATTAACATGCCCAGCCAATACCAAGACATCTTCCCATTTCATATCCTTGGAACTTAACAAATTCACGCCCTTTTATGGTCAGACCATGCTGGTTGCGAATTTGCATGCATTAGCCTCTTCAATTGCTTTGATGACATGGACTAAGCCTTGATTATTATTTGAGCCCGTCTTGGTCATTTTAGAATCAGCCCAATTCTCTTGGACTAGCCCATTTAGTGCTTCCTCGAAACGTTTGGCTCTAAGTCTTGTAATTGGGCCACTAGAAAATGACAAAGGATCTTGTGCAAGTTCAGCTCCATTTCCACTTGTATAATCAGCATGTCCAGCTCCTTGGTGTGCATCAGATAGGCCGAGAAAGAGAGAAAAAACTTTTAGTCCTAAATTTCGTACCTACCCGACCCGGGCAAGAAAATTCGAGAAAAAATAGCAAAAAAATTCATAAAATTAAAAAACATCATTCTGACATTATTTCTATCCAAACCGGTATGAGATAGGCCAAGAAAGAGAAAAATAAATAAATTTAGTCTTGAATTCCGATCCTACCCGACTCTGGCTAGAAAATTCCAAAAAAGAAATAGCAAAAAAATTCAAAAACATCATTCTGGCATTATTTCTATCCAAACCAGGATGAATAGGCCGAGAAAGAGAAAAAAAAATTTTAGTCCCGAATTCCGTTCCTACCTGACCCGGGCGAGAAAATTCCAAAAAAGAAAAATAGCAAAATAATTCAAAAAATTAAAAAACATTATTTTTGCATTATTTCTATCCAAATCGTAATGAGATAGGTTGAGAAAAAGAGAAAAAAATTTTAGTTCCGAATTCCATTCCTACCTGACCTTGGCTTGAAAATTCCAAAAAAAAAAAATACCAAAAAAATTTAAAAAATTAGAAAACATCATTCCGGCATTATTTCTATCCAAACCGGGATGAGATAGACCGAGAAGGAGAGAAAAATTTTAGTCCTGAATTTCGTTCCTTCCAGACCCGGGATACGAAATTACCAAAAAAATAGCAAAAAAAAATTCAAAAAATTAAAAAACATCATTTCGGCAATATTTTTATCCAAACTTGGCTGAGGTAGGCAGTTAAAGAGAGAAAAAAAAAATTCGCCCCAAATTTCATTCCTACCTGACTCGGGATAGAAAATTACACAAAAAAACAGCAAAACAAATTCAAAAATTTTAAAAACATCATTCCGGCTTTATTTCTATCCAAACCGGGTTGAGATAGGGAGAGAAAGAGAGAAAAAAATTTCATCCCAAATTCGTTTCCTACTCGACCCGGGCTAGATAATTCCCAAAAAAATTGCAAAAAAATTCAAAAAATTTAAAAACATCATTCCGACAATATTTCTAACCAAATCGGGCCGAGATAGTCCGAGAAAGAGAGAAAACAATTTTGTCCCAAATTCCGTTCCTACCCGACCCGTGCAACAAAATTCCTAAAAAAATTGCAAAAAAATAAGAAAAATTTAAAAACTTCATTCCGGCATTTTCTCTATCCAAACCAAGTTTAGATAGGCTAAGTAAGGGAGAATAAATTTTCGTTCCGAACTCCATCCCTACTTGTCCGGGATAGAAAATTCCCAAAAAAATAGCAAAAAAATTAAAAAACATCATTCCGGCTTTATATATATTAAAACCGAGTTGAGATAGGCTGAGAAAGAGATTAAAAAAAACAAAAAAAATCGTCCCGAATTCCATTCCTACAAGACCAGGGACGGAAAATTAAAAAACATCATTCCAGAATTATTTTTGTCCAAACCGGGTTGAGATAGGCCGAGGAATAAGGAAAAAAAATTTCGTCTTGAATTCCGTTTCTACCCGACATGAGAAAGAAAATTCCCAAAAAAATTGTAAAAAAATTTAAAAAATTGAAAATTTTCATTCTGGCATTATTTCTATCCAAACCGGGTTGAGATAGGCCAGGAAAGAGAAAAAAAAAATTTCGCCCCCGAATTTCGTTCCTACCCGACCTGAGCTAGAAAATTTCAAAAAAAAAAAAACAAAAAAATTCAAAAGTATCATTCTGGCGTTATTTCTATCCAAACCGGGTTGAGATAGGCCAGGAAAGAGGGAAAAAAATTTTCAGCCAGAATTCCGTTCCTAACCGACCCGAGATAGAAAATTCCCGAAAAAAATCAAAAAATTAAAAAAAAAAATCATTCCGACAATATTTATTTCATTACCGAGCTGAGATACACCAAGAAAGAGAAAAAAAAAAAAAAACAATTTCATCTCGAATTTCGTTCCTACCCGACCCGAGATAGAAAATAACCAAAAAAAAAAAAAGCAAAAAAATTAAAAAAATTAAAAAACATCTTTGCGGCATTACTTCTATCCAAACCGGGCTGAGATAGGTTGAGAAAGAGAGAAAAACATTTCGTCCCAAATTTCGTTCCTACCCGACCAAGGCTAGACAATTCCTAAAAAAATTGCAAAAAAATTCAAAAAACTAAAAAACATCATTCCAGCAATATTTCTAACCAAACCAGCCTAAGATAGGCCGAGAAAGAGAGAAAAAAATTTCATCCCGAATTTTGTTCCTACTCGATCCGTGCAAGAAAATTCCTAAACAAATTGCAAAAAAATTCGAAAAATTAAAAAACTTAATTCCGGCATTATTTCTGTCCATACCGGGTTTAGATAGGCTGAGTAAGAGAGAATAAATTTTCATCCAAACTCCGACCATACCCATCCGGGATAGAAAATTCCTAAAAAAATAGAAAAAAAATTCAAAAAATTAAAAAAAATTCAAAAACCTCATTCCGGCTTTATATCTCTTAAAACCAAGTTGAGATAGGCCAAGAAGGAGATTAAAAAAAAAAAAAAAAAAAAAATTCATCCTGAATTCCGTCCCTACCGGACCCGGGATCGAAAATTCACAAAAAAAATTTGAAAAATTAAAAAACATCATTTCGGAATTATTTTTGTCCAAACCGGGCTGAGATAGGCCGAGAAAGAGAGAAAAAAATGTTCATCTCAAATTCCGTTCCTACCCGACACGAGCAAGAAAATTCCGAAAAAAATTGCAAAATAATTGAAAAAATTAAAAAACTTCATTCGGGAATTATTTCTATCCAAACCGGATTGAGATTGATAGAGAAAGAGAGAAAAAACTTTTCGTCCCGAATTTCATTCCTACTCGACCCGAGCTAGAAAATTTAAAAAAAAAACCAAAAAAATTTAAAAAATTAACAAACATCATTCTGGCATTATTTCTATCCGAACTGGGTTGAGATAGGCCAAAAAAGAGAGAAAAAAAAATTCGTCCGGAATTCCGTTCCTAACCGACCCGGGATTGAAAATTACCAAAAAAATAGCAAAAAAAATGCAAAAATTAAAAAAAAAAATCATTCCTTCTTTATTTCTATCCAAACTGGGTTGTGATAGGCCGAGAAAGAGAAAAAAAAAATTTTGTCCCAAATTCCGTTCCTACCCGAACCAGGCTAGAAAATTCAAAAAAAAAATAAAAAAAATTTAAAAAATTGAAAAACATCATTCTGGCAATATTTCCAAACCGGGTTGAGATAGGACGAGAAAGAGAGAAAAAAAAGTTTTGTCCCGAATTCCATTCCTACCCAACCTGGGATAGAAAATTCCAAAAAAAAAAAAGAAAAAAATTCAAAAAAATAAAAAAACATCATTCCGGCATTATTTCTAACCAAACTAGGGTGAGATAGGCCGAGAAAGAGAGGAAAAAATTTCGTCCCGAATTCACTTCTTACCGGACCTAGGATAGAAAATTCCCAAAAAAATAGCAAAAAAATTCAAAAAATTAAAAAAAAAAATCAGTCCGGCAGTATTTCTATCCAAACCAGGCAGAGATTGGCTGAGAAAGAAAAAAAAAATTTCATCCTGAATTCCATTCTTACCCGACCAGGGCTAGAAAATTCCAAAAAAAATAGCATAAAAATTCAAAAAAATTAAACAACATCATTCCGGTAATATTTCTATCCAAACCGGATTGAGATATGCCGAGAAAGAGAGAAAAATTTTTTTGTCCTGAATTCTTTTCCTACTCGCCTCACGATAGAAAATTACCAAAAAAAATAGCAAAAAAATTCAAAAAATTGAAAAACATCATTTCGGCTTTATTTCTATCCAAACTGGGTTGAGATAGGCCGAGAAAGAGTGAAAAAAATTTTCGTCCCGAATTTTGTTCCTACCCAACCCAAGCTAGAAAATTCCCAAAAAAATAACAAAAATATTCAAAAAATCAAAAAACATTATTCCAGCATTATTTCTATCCAAAACGGGTTGAAATAGGCCGAGGAAAAGTGAAAACAATTTTCATCCCGAATTCCATTCCTACCCGACCCGGGCAGGAAATTGCAAAAAAAAAAAGCTAAAAATTTCAAAAAATTAAAAAAATCATTCTGGCTATATTTCTATCCAAACCAGGCTGAGATAGGCCGAGAAAGAGAAAAAGAAATTCATTCCAAACTCCGTTCCTACCCAACCCGGGCTAGAAAATTCCAAAAAAAAGTAGCAAAACAATTCAAAAAATTAAAAAGCATCATTCCGACATTATTTCTATCCAAACAGAGTTTAGATAGGCCGAGAAAGAGAGAGCAAAATTTTCGTCCCAAATTCCGTTCCTTCCAGACCCGGGATAAAGAAATCCCCAAAAAAATAGCAAAAAAATTAAAAAACATCATTCCGTTATTATTTCTATCCAAACTGGTTTGAGATAGGCCCAGAAAGAGTGAAAAAAAAAATAAAAAAAATAACAAAATAAAAAAAATTCGTCCCAAATTCCATTCCTACCCGACCCGGGATAGAAAATTCCCAAAAAAATAGTAAAAAAAATTCAAAAAATTAAAAAACATCATTCCGGTGCTATTTCTATCCAAACTGGGCTTAGATAGGCCGAGAAAGAGGGAAAAAAAACTTTCGTCCCGAATTTCGTTCTTACCCAAACCAGGGTAGAAAATTCCCAAAAAAATAGCAAAAAAATTTCAAAAAATTAGAAAACATCATTCCGGCATTATTTCTATCCAAACTGGGTTTAGATAGGCCGGGAAAGGGAGAAAAAAATTTTCGTCCTGAATTCCATTTCTACCCGACCTGGGCAAGTAAATTAAAAAAAAAAATAGCAAAAAAAATTCAAAATATTAAAAAACATCATTCCAGCAATATGTCTTTCTAAACCGGGCTGAGAGAGGATGAGGAGGAGAGAAAAAAATTTCATTCTGAATTCCATTCCTATTCGATCCGGGCAAGAAAATTTCAAAAAAATTGCAAAAAAAATCAAAAAATTAAAAAAATCATTCCGGCATTATTTCTATCCAAATCGGGTTGAGATAGGCTGAGAAAGAGAAAAAAATATGCTTTCTGAATTTCGTTCGTACCCGACCCGAGATTGAAAATTCCTTAAAAAGAGCAAGAAAATTTAAAAATTTAAAATAAAAACATCGTTCCAGCATTATTTCTATCCAAACTAGGTTGAGATAAGCCGAGAAAGAGAAAAAAAAAATTTCATCTCGAATTCTATTCCTACCCAACTTGGGATTGAAAATTCCCATAAAAATAGCAAAAAATTTCAAAAAATTAAAAAACATCATTCTGGCAATATTTCTATCCAAACCGGGCTGAGATAGGATAGGAAGGAGAGCAAGAAAATTTTTGTTCCATATTTCATTCATACCCGACCCGGGCTAGAAAATTCCAAAAAAAATATCAAAAAATTAAAAAACATCATTCTGGCAATATTTCTATCATAATCGGGTTTAGATAGGCCGAGAAAGCTAGAAAAAAAAATTTTCATCTCGGATTCCATTCCTACTCAACTCGGGATAGAAAATTCCCAAAAAAATAGCAAAAAAATTCAAAAATTAAAAAACGTCATTCCAGCATTATTTCTATCTAAACTGGGTTGAGATAGGCCGAGAAAGAGAAAAAAAAAAAAAATTCTTCCTGAATTCTATTCCTACCCGACCTGGGATAGAAAATTCCCAAAAAAATAGCAAAACAATTGAAAAATTTTAAACACATCATTCCAGCAATATTTCTATCCAAACCAGGCTGACAAAAATTCAATAAAATTAAAAAAACATCATTCGTGTATTATTTCTATCCAAACAAGGTTGAGCTAGGCTGAGAAAGACAAAAAAAAAAAAAAAAAAAAAAAAAAAAAAAAAAAAAAAAATCACTCTGAATTCCGTTCCTACTCGACTCGGGATAGAGAATGCCAAAAAAAACAGCAAAAAATTAAAAAAACATCATTACGGCATTATTTCTATCCAAATCGGGCTAACATAGGCCGAGAAACAGAGAAAAAAAATTTTTCGTTTAGAATTTCGTTCCTACCTAACCTAAGGTAGAGAATTCCCAAAATAATAGCAACAAAATTAAAAAAATTAAAAAAAAAACATCA
>NC_044911.1:24302730-24330230 GCF_001633185.2 Quercus lobata | reverse complement strand
AAAACTACAAAGAGATGTTAGAAATAATTCCTCACAACACTCCCTCACGTGTTTGCACTCAACTTATGTCACTCACACTCGTGTTTCACTCTTAAATTGGCTTTTTCTCGATATTAGTCTCACACTGTCTTGCCTTTTTCCACTCGTAGCTTCTCCTTTTTAGTTCTGCTTAAACTAATAAACTTGATCAATAAATTCAACTTGTAGTATTTAAACTAATACCAATGGCAAGAAAATATGACAGAAACACTAAATCAAAGGAAGAGGACAAAAGAAAATAGTATTTTGGTCTAAGTGAATTGAAACTACAAACAATATTTTTTTGTTTTCTATTTTTTTTTTTGAAGTCTTTTCTTTTTTTTTTTTCACGTTATTTTTTTTTTTTTGGGATCTTGGTGCACGATTTTAACCTAGTGCATGTCACAAAATAAGAACAAGGAATAAAGAACACAAAAGGAACAAGATAGGGTGATAACAGGAAATAAAAGATTAAGGGATAGAAAACTGATTTTAGAACCTGTGCTCTGATACCAAATGATGCAAACCTCAATCGACACGGTTTGAGACCCAACAAAAATATTGGAATACTTGCCCAAGAAAGCTAAAATTCAGATTTTTGATAGAAACCCTGACCCAACGTTTATAATCGAAACGCGAACCAAAGGTATAAGTGTAACACCTTGACCCAATGATTATAATTGAATCACGAACCAAAGGTATAAAGTTTGAACACCATAAGGAAGAATCCCTGATAAGTTCACAGTTCTTGAAGAACCAAAAGAAGAGCAAAGCCTCACCTTTTTTCTAATTTTTATTCAATAATCCTCTTCTATTACAATGAGTGCATGCTATTTATAAGACATGATTGAAAATAGAAAATCTAAAAATGTACTAAATAATAAAACCCTAAATAAAAGTTGATTTGGTCTGAAATTAGCAAATCCAAAATAGGAAAATAGCTAAAAAATGTTCTAAATAATAAAAGCCTAAAATTAAGGTAGATTTGGTCCGAAATTAGAAGCTCAAGAATAGGAAAAATATCTATTGACTGATATGGAGTTGGAAAATCAATCAGCCATAAATCAAGCCCAATTAAGCTAAATCAGCCTTCAACAGATTGAATTAAATTTATTATGCCTTCATCTTTCTTTGGGCCCAGCTTGGAATGTCCTGCGTTTGAATTGGCCCAAATCTCTTGAATCAGCCCATTAAGTGCATCTTTGATCTTCTTGAATCTTGCTTTAGTAATAGGCCCAAACAGGTTGGGATAGGCCAAAAAACAAAGAAAAAAAATTTTCATTTTGAACCGTTCCTACCCAACCCGAGCTAGAGAATTCCGAAAAAAATAGCAAAAAAATTCCAAAAATTAAAGAACATCATTTTTGGCTTCATTTGAAGCTGAAACAGGTCGGGACAAGCCAAGAAAGAGAAAAAAAAATTGTTCCGAACCGTTCCTACTCGACCCAAGCTAGAGATTTCCGAAAAAAATAGCAAAAGAATTCAAAAAATTAAAAAAAAAAAACATCATCCTAACTTTATTTCAAGCCGAAACAGGTTGTGACCAGCCAAAAAAGAGAGAAAATTTTTTTTTTTCGTTCTAAATCGTTCCTACCCGACCTAAGCTAGAGAATTTCGAAAAAAAATAGCAAAAAAATTCAAAAACATCATCGAGGATTCATTTCAAGCCGAAACAGGTTGGGACAGGTCGAAAAAGAGAGAATTTTTTTTTTGTTCCAAGTCGTTCCTACCCAACCCGAGCTAGAGAATTCCCAAAAAAATAGCAAAAACAATTCAAAAAATTAAAAAACATCATCCTGGTTTCGTTTCAAGCCAAAACGGGTGGGGACAGGCCGAAAAAGAGAGAAAAAAGTTTTTTCATTTCGAACCGTTCCTACCCGACTCGAGCTAGAGAATTCCTAAAAAAATTCAAAAAATTAAAAAAACATCATCCTAGCTTCATTTCAAGCTGAAACAGGTTGGGATAGGCGAAAAAGAGAGAAATTTTTTTTTTTTTCGTTCCGAACCATTCCTACCTGACCCGAGCTAGAGAATTCCAAAAAAATAGCAAAAAAAAAAAAAAAAAAAAAAAAATCATCCTTCCTTCATTTCAAACTGAAACAGGTCGGGACAGGCCGAAAAAAAGAGAAAAAAAAATTCGTTCTGAACCGTTCCTAGCCAACCCGAGCTAGAGAATTCTGAAAAAAATAGCAAAAAAATTAAAAAAATTAAAAAACATCATCCTAGTTTCATTTCAAGCCAAAACGGGTAGGGATAGGCCAAAAAAGAGATTTTTTTTTTTTTTTTTTTTTTTTTTTTTTTTTTTTTTTTTTTTTTTTTTTTTCATTTTGAACTGTTCCTAACCGACCTGATCTAGAGAATTCCCTAAAAAATAGCAAAAAAATTAAAAAAAAAATCATCCTGGCTTCATTTCAAGCCGAAACGGGTCAAGACAGGGCGAAAAAGAGAGAAATTTTTTTTTTCGACCCGAACTGTTCCTACTCGACTTGAGTTAGAGAATTCCAAAAAAATAGCAAAAAAATTAAAAAAAATCATCTTGGCTTCATTTCAAGCCGAAACGGGTTGGGACTGGCCGAAAAAGAAAGAAAAAATTTTTTTTTGTTCCGAACCATTCCTTCCCGACCCAAGCTAGAGAATTCCCAAAAAAATAGCAAAAAAAATTAACAAACATCATCCTTCCTTCATTTTAAGCCGAAACGGGTCAAGACAGGCTGAAAAAGAGAGAAAAAAAAATATCTTTCGTTCCGAACCATTCCTACCCAACCCAAGCTAGATAATTTCGAAAAAAATAGCAAAAAAATTAATAAAATTAAAAAAATCATCCTGGCTTCGTTTCAAATCGAAATGGGTTGGGATAGGCCGAAAAAGAGATTTTTTTTTTTTTTTTTTTTTTTTTTTTTTTTTTTTTGTTTCGAACTGTTCCTACTCGACCCGAGTTTGAGAATTCCAAAAAAAATAGCAAAAAATTTCAACAAATTAAAAAACATCATCCTGGCTTCATTTCATGCTGAAACGGGTCAGGACAGAGCAAGAAAGAGAAAATTTTTTTTTTTTTTTTTTTTTTTTTTTTTTTTTTTTTTTTTTTTTCGTTCCGAATCATTCCTACCCTACCCAAGCTAGAGAATTTCGAAAAAAATAGAAAAAACATTTAAAAACATCATCCTGCCTTCATTTCAAGCCGAAACGAGTTGGGGCAGGCCAAAAAAGAAAAGAAAAAAATTCATTCCGAATCGTTCCTACCCGACCCAAGCAAGAGAATTTCGAAAAAAAATTCAAAAAAAAAAAAAAAAAATCATCCTGGCTTCATTTCAAGTTGAAACGGGTTAGGACAAGCTGAAAAAGAGAGAAGATAAAATTTTCGTTTCGAACTATTCCTACTTGACCCGAGCTAGAGAATTTCGAAAAAAAATAGCAAAAAAATTCAAAAAATTAAAAACATCATCTTGGCTTCATTTCAAGCCAAAACGGGTCAGGATAGGCTGAAAAAGAGAGAAAATTTTTTTCGTTCCGAACCGTTCCAAGGATCACACTTAGGTAATGAAACCACAGCAAGTGCATTTGCTTTAATACCAATTGAAAGTTCAATTAGTGTGTAAAAGACTAATGAATGTTTAGACCCCCAATTTTAATAATGCCAACATAAGTTTATACACAAACAATATATGTGCAGAATGATGTATATAAGCTTTGATCAAATAGGTAAAACACTCTAAACCATAATTAATCACAAACACAACAACAATTTAAAGGTAAAGCGTAAGGGAAGAGAGATGCAAACATAAAAATAACACCGCACGTGTTATTGAAGAGGAAACTAAAGAACTCAACGAAAAACCTCTTCGCCACTCTCCAAGCGATCAAATGATCCACTAAAGAATAAAGTTGAGATACATGAATAGTAGAAGACCCTCTAAGCCTAATCTACCCAATGCACCTAAGCCCTCCAAGCTTCTTGCTCCAATAGGGTTATGCCTAACCTTGTCTTTTTTAGCTTCTTAGATCCCGCAATAAGCCCAATGCGTCAACTAAGTAAATTGGTCATCTCTTAATTACTTCCTAAGCACCAAAATACCTCTTCATAGATACGGGTATGGTGAGATAAGGATTTGGCAAAATATACCTCTCAAGGATATGTCAATGGAGATGGTGAGAGTAGAGGAATTTGGAGAAACAAATGATGAAGATTGTGGATGAGTCAATCTTGTTTTTCTCTAGGGTTTCTCTCTCAAAATTATCTCTGGAAGTTCTCTACATTTCGTAGGTGTAAGGGTATTTATAGTAGTGTACGTGAGAAATGTGAAAAGTCAAGTTTCATCCAAACAGGGCATTTTGGTGACTCAGTCTCATGACTGGAATGAGTCGTGAGTTTGAGTGGTGAGCTAACTACCTGGCCAGACTATATATTTTTGTCTTGTAGTGCTACAGCTATCGTGACCCTTCAGTTCCTTGCATGCTTCACACTTGTGCCTTTTTAGCGACTTGGCAGTCGCGAGTCAGTCGCGAGATCCAGTCTTAATACTCCTTTGATTTGCACACATCTTGAGTTTTCTTCACACTCTCTCACACATAACCCTTACATGATTCCCACCTAAATACAGGGTTTCTAATTGCTAAAATACAAGCAAATTTGGCACAGAATAAAGCCAACACATGATTGAATAAATTCAACCTAACAACATGAAATCAACAAATTTACCAACAAAGAAGGAAAAAATGAGCTCACCTTGAAATCCTTTTTGGATGAGTGTGAACCATGGGTTTTAGGGTCTTGAAGGAGCCCTTCTTCCTCATTCCATTCTTGGGATGGATGATATTTCTTCATAAGATATGTGCCCTTTAAATCCTATTGTATTATGCTATGCATGACATTATGTTGTAATTAAAAAAGTTATTTTATTATTATCTAAAATAATGGTAACATGAATACTTGGACATTATCATATTGTCCATGAGATGCATAGTATGTGATTTGGTCACAGAAGATATAAATCACAAGTTCTTTGTAAACTTAGAATTTTAGTTCGTAGTCAGTGATGAAATTGGGCATTTCATCTGCGAAAACTATAACAGATCAACTAAGATGATTTGTCTAGATCATGGAAATAGAGACTTATAGTTGATATATTTTAAGTGCTAAGACATATTGAATTAGACCGCTGTGAGATTTATTATTCTATTAACGACTGTCAAATAAATAATAAATCTCACGACTTCTATTTACATCAACTCTCAATCTTGTGAGAATAATGAACCTGATCATGAAGTGTAGGTTGCTTTGATATATCAGAAGTGAGATCTAAAGCCACGATCAAAACCTCAGTATGTAGAGCAACCACATTTAGTGTTGAAGGAACATATATTCTCAAGATGGAATTCATAATCTCTTAACGGAGATATAAAATATTCCCTTGAGATAAGTTTAATGGGTTATACCAAAAAAAAAAAAAAAAATTTAAATATATACAAATACATGACTGAATTGTTCTCTTCACTGATTGAATAAAAGAAATTACATATCTTGAAAAACTTTAAAATTACATAACTTTGGGTTCTAGTTACAAACTACCAAAAATACATGGCTTTTTTCCTAGTTACATTCTATCCAAAAAAAATAAATAAATAAAAATAAAGATAAAGCTAGATCTACTTAACCAAAAACCTAAATCCAGAGGCTAAGTTACAGAATGGGAAGGTGTTAGGCATCCATTTCGCCTAGACAAAGTCTGGTCTTCTAGACTCTTGTGACCAATGCACTTTCTTATGCATGTCATGAATGATATGTTGAACATTTAAACGAAAAATTAAATCACACAAATTTATTTATGAAAGAAATCTCTTTGGTTTTTTTTTTTTTTTTTTTTTTTTTTTTTTAATTCAGATCTATTTTAATGATTAAAAAAATGATTTTCATTTGTCAAAATATCTTATCTGTTTTGTAGTATTAAAAAAAAGTGATTTTTGATGACAAAAATTCAGATCTATTTCGTTATATATATATATATATATAACGATTTTAACTTAAAAAAATCATATATGTTTTTATATGTGTAAAAAGACACATTTTTTATGAAGAGGGTCTCATTCACAAAATAATTTCATGTTACATGATTCAAACAAAACAAACAACAAAACAGCAATTCATGATCTCTTTCTTTATTTCAAAATTTGCATGCATTAAAAAAATCTGATCTGTGTCTAAAGAAGATATAAAATTCGTTCTTTATTTTAAGAAAAATTCAGATCTACATCTAAAAAAGATGTAGATCCATTTTTATTTTGATGAAAAACTCAGATCTACATCTAAGAAAGATGTAGATCCGTTTTATTATTTAAAAAAAAAAAAAATCAATTTAGTACACGCAGATCTCTAAAACTAAGAAACAAATTATAGTAATGATAAAAGAATCAAGAACATATTTTGATAATCTGAATTAACAAATCAGAACATGAATATTTAAAACAAGAAAGCATGCACCATCATGATTAAAGAACATAAGAACAAAAGGGTTAGAAAGCAACCTCTTGCATGAGTACTCTTCTACTTAAGAGGATGTTTTAGGGTTCAAAGAAACTTGTTCAGCTATCTTTGAAACCTAAAAACCTTAATTCTTGTAGCAAATCTTAGAGAGGGGATCAGAAAATATGGGTGGTTTAAGAGTAAAAAATGTATGCCTCTCAGAGCGTAAAAAAAAAAGTGTTGAATTATGAGGTTCAGTCTCTATTTATAGAGGCTAGAAGGCTCTAAAAAATAGGTACTGATGATTAGGGTTTTAATCCAAATGCATCCTTTTGCGAAAAGATCGAAAATGGTATGCATAATCGTCACCCGAAGGCTATTGGGCCAAAGCCCACATTAGGGAAATTCGACCCTTTTAGATTGTCTTTCGGCAATCCAAAAGTGTCGAATTGGCCTTATGGCTCCGAATGCACTTTCATGTTCAGGTGCTGTTTGGACTCCTCTTCTAGGATTTTTTGGCCGGTCCTTATACGTAGACGCGTTTTCGTCCTTCGCCTATGATTTTATAGCTCTTTTTTGGATAATTCAGGATATATAAGGACAATTATCTTGTAACTAAATACCCTAAAATAAATCTTGATAAAGTTCAGATTATCCATAGTTTTATTGTTATCCAATCATTCGTTTTATTCCTATGCATACATCCCTATTATAAACACTAATTATCAACCAATCACAAAGTTATTTAATTAATTTTAATTGTTTAACCAACCAAAATTAATTTAAATTGATCATGTGTGGTCGATTCTACCTAGACACAATGCATGTTGACCGTGCAAACTTGATCATGCGGTATTTTTTGATCCGATAGTCCAATTTGATAACTGAAACACCGCTGCAACCATTAGAATCTCAAGATCATTTTTGTGCTATGCAATAAATGAATTAATGCATGTAATGCAAAGACAAAATGATGCATGTAATGCAAGAACAAATTGATGCATGTAATGCAATTATGATTTTTGGGGTACTTGGATTGGTCATTCAAGTCATTCTCCTTGTTTAAATTATGGGTGCAAAATTGAGCATCTACAGTACTCAAGGATTAAGATGTAGTAATCTTCAAAGTAGCAGTCAACATTCATGACTATGTATTACTACGAATATTTTAATGAAGGGGTTGTATGTATAATAAAATCTTGGGATATAATTTATTAATAAGGCCTAGAGTGTAATTATATTTATATAGTGGTATTAAATATAATTAATGGTAATTTTAGGCTTGTCAAGAGTTGACAGAAAGGCCTAAAACCCATTGAAGCTAATGTCTAATTTGTTCCCTTTTAGTCTCACTCCAAGCCATATACTAAAGCCCAATTGGAATGACCCAAAAGGTTAGCCCAATTAGATAATCAGTTATAAGGAGAGAAATATACAACATTTTGTAAGAGAATGAAATGGTGTGTATGTAAGTGTAAGCCACTCTCTTATTCTCCCTTGAACACATAAATATAAACTAATTGAGAGACCACACTTCTTGGGCATAAGTGGAATTGGAGTGAAGATTAAAAGTGTTCCCAAGTACTTCTGATCTTTGGTTTTGAATTTCACTGCACCAAGGTATGCTCTCTTGTTCTTAAATTCTAAAATTTACATAGTACACATTATCAATTGCAAATGAAGTAAATTCGTTAATTTTCCACTGTGTATGTTTTGTATGCAATACAAACTATGTTTTCCAACAATTGGTATCAGAGCGGTCTTCAATTTCAAATTTGAATAACATGTTTTGTGAGTTTTGGAATTAAAGATAGTAATTTCATGATGTTAGAAGATTCTACAATTAATTTTCTGCATGGTCGTTGAAATTACTGTTTGATAAAAACTAGTATTGATGTTATGATGTTATTTAAGTTTGATATTAAGTATGTTAAATTGAACTTTAAGGCTATAGCATCAATGAAATTTAGTTTTGATCTCAATCTCATTCTGATGTGATCAAGAAACTATGTTTTGTTCAAGTGAAATGTCAAAAAATGGTTACTAGAAAAATTTGAAAAAAATTCAATTTCACGAGTTTTGATTGATCGAAAATCACCTTCAATCGATCAAATGGCGATCGAGAATCAATCGAGTCAACATAAGACTTTGTGATGGATTTCTTCAATTTTTCGATCGATCGAGAATTCCTTTGGATTGATCGGATTTGCCTTTTCAATTGATTGAGTAGGAATTGAGAGTCAATCGTGTCATACAAAAACTTCGAAATGGATTTGTTGAATATTTCGATTGATCGAGAAATACCTTCGATTGATCGAATGAACTGTTTTTTGAATTTTCACTAAGTGTTAAAACGTAGATAAAGTGGAAGGCTATGTGTGATGAGATTATGCATGTTTTCTAATTAAAAACCTTTCTTTTAAAATATCTAGTGGGAGAGAGATACAAGGGTTAGATCTCATGGTCCCCATTATTAGTTCATATAGTGTGGGTAAGCACCTTGTCTTGGCATATATGTCTCGTGATTCCAAAGGAGGGTGTTTACTTCGTAGTACTACAAGATTGAACTTACTCTTTTAAAGTAGTGTGAACAAGCACCCCGTCTTGGCGTATATGCCTCGTGATCCCAAAGGAAGGTGTTTTGTTTCATGGTACAACAAGTTTAAACACTATAAGGGAGATAAAATGTGGCTACACATGATTCTAGATAATGGTGTACACTAGACTAAGTATAATGTTAATCTCCCAAAGGAGCTATGGCATTATTTACTTAGAGGCTAAAGTTAATAGGGCTTATTATTAGTGTTTGATAAGAGTTATCATGATAGCACTAATAATAAGAATAATTCTCAATTAATCATGATGTTTATAATATACTTGCTACCAAGGAATTGTAGACATGGATTGGGTTGTCGTTGCATATATTATATTATGGTTTTATTAAGGTTTCATGCTATATGTTTATATGCTAAATTGATAATGTCCAATTTACTTATTATATTCATGTTTGTTATTTTCAGATTTAATCATGGCATCTTTTAGCCCACTTGTTGCTATTCTTAATCAAAACAAACTGACTGGATCCAATTATGTTGATTGGAAAAGAAACTTGGACATTGTTCTCACTGCTGAAGAGCACAAGTATGTGCTTAGCCAACCTTGTCCTAACTTTCCATCATCAGATGCTCCTTTGAGGAAAAACAACGATATGATCATTGGCAGAAATCTAATGAGATGGCCAAATGCTATATCCTAGCATCTATCTCAAATATTCTACAACATCAAATGCAAGATGTAGAACTAGCTTCAGACATAATGCTAAGTCTGAAGGAAATGTTTGGTGAGCAAGGCCATTTTGCAAGGAAAGAAACTATGAGGCAAATTTATAATACCAAAATGGCTGAAGGCACTTCAGTAAGGGAGCATTGTCTTAGGATGATCTCTCATCTGAATACACTGGAGTTTTTAGGTGTCGATATTGATGGAGAATCCCAAGTGGATATGATACTCCAGTCACTACTAGAATCATTCAAGGAATTCAGACTTAATTATAACATGAACAAAAAGATTTATATGTTGTCTGAATTAATGAATGAATTGGTGGCGGCAGAAGGCATTCTTGGTACATCTAGTGTTGATGCTAATATGGCTGGAGCTTCTACTTTTCAACTTAAGTTGAAAGGCAAGGGTAAAAAGAAGAAGAAGAAGGACTTTACCAAGTACGACGGTAAACAAATTGCTTTAGGAGTTGCCAACAAGGGAAAGAAGAAGGACTACACTAAAGGAAAGTGTTTCCATTGTAGTGAGAAAGGTCATTGGAAGAGGAATTGTTCAAAATTCAGAGCTGCCAATAACAAGGTTATGAAAAGTTCATTTCTTCTTGAAATATGTTTAGTACATAGTCCCATGGATTCATAGTGTGTGGATTCAGGTTGTACTAATCATATCTGCAATACTTTGCAAAGGTTCTAGGAGACCAAAAAGCTAAATGAAGGAGAATTGTTTCTTACTTTGGCTGATGGGAGCAGAATTCTAGTTGTAGTTGTTGGAGTATTTAATTTGTGTTTTAGTTCTAGATTTTTAATATTGAAAGACTGTTTGTATGTACCTAATGTTTGTAGAAATTTAATTTCTGCAACTTATTTAGGTAAACATGAATATTGTGTTATCCTAAAAAACAATGTTGTAATAAAGAAGGATAAAGTGTTTATCTGTTCCGGCAATATTGTTGATGGTCTTTATATTTTAACTTCTGATAAGCATGAATTATACAACTCTGAATTAGATAATAACTCTCATGTAAAATCATTAAAGAGAAAGTTTCCTTCTACTAATGATGCATATCTTTGGCACTTGTGTTTGGGTCATATTAATTCAAATAGAATTCAAAGATTGATCAAAGATGGACTTTTAGAGCCATTGGACTTTGATAGATTTCTAGTTTGTAAATCTTGTTTGGAAGGCAAAATGACCAAACGACCTTTTAATGCAAAATGTAGAAGAGCCCAAAAGTTGCTTGAATTAGTTCATATGGATGTATGTGGTCCTATGTCAACCCAAGTAAAAGGAGGTTATAAGTACTTCATCACTTTTACAGATATTACTCAAGATATGGTTATGTGTACCTAATGAGATGAAAGTCCAAAGCGTTTGAAAAGTTCAAAGAGTTTAGGGTTGAAGTTGAGAATCATTTGGGTAAATGCATAAGGGCCATTCGATCTGATCGAGGTGGTGAATGCCTTTTTGGGGATTTCAAGGATTACTTAACTCAAAATGGGATTATATCCCAATTGACTGCACCTAGAACTCCCCAAAAAAATGGTGTAGAAAAGAGAAGGAACAAGACTCTTTTAGAAAAAGTCCATGACGAGTTATTCAACTTTACCAATTTCCTTTTGAGGATATGTACTAAAAACTGCAATGCATATTTTAAATTTAGTTCCATTAATATCAATTCCCAACACACCTAAGGAATTGTGGAGTGGGCACAAGCCTAGTATGAAATATCTCCACATTTGGGGATGTCCAACACATGTGTTGAAAGGGAAGTCTGATAAGTTGGAAGCAAAAACAGAAGTATGCATGTTTTTAGGGTATTCAAAGGAAACCATTTATTCTATAATCATAAAGATAACAAAGCGTTTGTTAGCACCAACACCAAATTTTTTGGAAGATGATTATGTGAATAATTTTAATCCTAGAAGTAAAGTTGTCTTGGCCAAATTAGATGAACCTGTAATTGAACAACCAATAGATGAAACTAGGGATGATGTGGTTGTATTAGATACATCACATGATTCTACTCATGAGATGTCTAGTACACAGGTGCCTCATCGTAGTGAGAGGATTATAAGGCCACCTATAAGATTTATAGGTCTGGAAGAAACTTATGAAACTATCCCAGAAGAGGCTGATTCTGATCCTTACACTTATGAAGAGGCAATGAAAGATATAGATGCATATCATTGGGTTAAAGCTATGAAATCTGAATTGGATTCAATGTATTCCAATCAAGTTTGGGATCTTGTAAAGGCACCTAACGGCATTAAACCTGTTAGTTGCAAATGGGTTTACAAGAGGAAGAGAGTGATAGATGGAAAGGTTGAAACCTTTAAAGTAAGGCTAGTGGTGAAAGGGTATACATAAAAAGAAGGTATTGGTTATGAAGAAACCTTTTTACCAGTAGCAATGCTTAAATCTATCAGACTTCTCTTATCCATTACTGCTCATTATGATTATGAGATTTGACAAATGGATGTCAAGACTGCATTTCTAAATGGCAATCTTGAAGAAGAAATCTATATGATGCAACTGGAAGGTTTCATAGCAAAGAACCAAGAGCATATGGTATGCAAGTTGAAAAGGTCCATTTATGGACTTAAGCAAGCATCTAGGTCATGGAACATCAGATTTAATCAAGCAATCAAGTCATTTGGTTTTAAACAAAATCTTGATGAATCATGTGTGTACAAAAGACATCAAAATAAAGTAGTAATGTTCCTAGTGCTTTATGTTGTTGATATTATACTTATTGGAAACGATATAGGGGTAATGTCATCAGTAAAGATTTGGTTGTCAAGCCAATTTGATATGAAGGATTGGGCGAAGCTAACTTTATTCTAGGGATCAAGCTTTGGCAAGATCGCAAGAATAGAATGTTAGGCTTGTCACAAGCTAGATATATAGATAAGGTTCTAGAACGGTTTAGCATGCAAAAGTCCAAGAAAGGATTACTTCCTTTCAGACATGGAGCTCCTTTGTCTGATGACCAAAGGCTTAAAACTCTTGAGGAAGAAAATATGATGAGACAAATTCCCTATGCTTTTGCAGTGGGAAGTTTCATGTATGCCATGCTTTGTACTAGACTAGATATCTATTATTCAGTTGGCATGGTTAGCCGATATCAATCAAATCCAGGACCAAAACATTGGCAAGCTGTAAAGCATATTCTCAAATATTTATGGAGAATGAGTGATTATATGTTTGTTTACCAATATGAGGATTTGATACCTATTGGTTATACAGATTCAGGTTTTCAGTCAGATCTTGATTTCAGAAAATCCACTTCAAGTTGTGTGTTCACCTTGGGAGATGGAGCCATAAGTTAGAGGAGTGTTAAGCAATCTTATATTGCTAACTCCACCATGGAAGCTGAATATGATGTTGCTTGTGAAGCAGCAAAGGAAGCTGTTTGGCTCAAGAAATTCCTTTCTGATCTTGGTGTTGTGAGAATGGAGCAAGTTCCTATCACATTGTTTTGCGACAATAGTGGAGCGGTTGCACAATCCAAAGATCCAAGGAATCACAAGAAAGGAAAGCACATAGGAAGAAAGTACCAAATCATTCGAGACATTGTTGCTCGAGGACATATAGTAGTAGTAAAGATTGATAGTGCAAATAATCTAGCAAATCCCTTTACCAAAGCCTTGCCACAAAGGGCTTTTGATTCACATTTGGAGGGAATGGGAGTTAGATTAGTGCACAATAGTCTTTAGGGAAAGTGAGAGATTGTTAGGATATGTGCCCTTTAAATCCTATTGTATGATGCTATGTATGACATTATGTATGACATTATCAATTGCAAATGAAGTAAATCCGTTAATTTTCCACTGCGTATGTCTTGTATGCAATACAAACTATGTTTTTCCAACATTTATTCCCATTGAAAGTAAGAAAAGTTGGTTCACAAGGAGATGATCAAGAATTCAAGGATCTGAAAAGATATTTTGAGAGATGGAAGAAATCAAGTTTGGAAGCCTAGAGAAGTAATTTTCTAAGCAAGCAATGGTGTGGAAATGAAGAAAATGTAAAAAGGAAGAAGCTTGTGAATAGTGACAATGAAGGAAGAAAAGAGAGTGAAGAAGAAGAAGTTAAAAAAAAAATTAAAAAAAAATAAAGAAGAAGAGGAAAACATAAAGAAAGGGGGCCAAAAATTCCCCCCCCCCCCATCATTAATACCCCACATGAGTTGCTGTGTCAACTCATGTTTGACTGAGTTGACTCAGTTAATTCACCAAAAAAAAATTGTTATTTATTTATTTATTATAAAAAATGATGATGAAATGGAATGATGAATGGATGATAAAATAAATAAATAAATGATAAAAAAAATAAAAAAAATTTCAAGGATTTCCCAAAAAATAAAATAGATGGTATCAATTTCAAGAAAATTTCAATTTTTGGAAGGAAGAAAAATAAAGAAATTCTCAAGGATGTCTAAAAACAAAGGGTTTCATTTTTCAAAAGAGAATTTCAAATTTCAAAATAAAAATGATGAAAAGAAAGTTTTTCAGAAGACCCCAAAAAATTAATGGGTTTTCCTTTTGAAAAAGAAATTCAAGTCTTAAAGCATAATTAAAAGGGGGGGGGGGGGATGAAGAAGAAGAAAATTGCACATCTTAAATGGTGGAGTGATAAAGCACCAATCACTTCAATTCTAATTCAAGACTTTGGTCTTTGGTAGGCAAAGCCCAAAATTTCAGATTAAGATAGAGAAAGCTCTCAATCGCCTTCAAATTCAGATCAAGATAGAGAAACCTCTCAGTCGCCTCAAATTCATAACCAGATTGAGAAACCTCTCAGTCACCTCAAATTCAAACCGAGATAAAGAAACCTCTCAATCACCTCAAATTCACAAATTGAGATAGAGAAACCTTTCAGTCACCACAAATTCAGACCGAGATAGAGAAACCTCTCAGTCGCCTCAGATTCAGACCAAGATATAGAAACCTCTCAGTTGCCTCAGATTCAAACCGAGATAAGGAAACCTTTAAGTCGTCACCTCAGACTCAGACCAAGATAGAGAAACCTCTTAGTCACCTCAGTTCAGATCGAGATAGAGAAACCTCTTAGTCACCTCAGATTCAGACCAAGATAGAGAAATCTCTTAGTCACAAATTTAGACTGAGATAGAGAAACATCTTAGTCGCCTTAGATTCAGACCGAGATAGAAAAACCTCTCAGTCCCCCATACTCAGATTGAGATAGAGATAGCTCTTAGTCGCCTCAGATCTTTAGATTGAGTCGGATATAGTTCTTAGTCGGCATTCCAGATCGAGCGAATATAGTTCTTGATTGCCTCATCAGAATTCAAGATTTGATTTAGGTTCATCAATTATCAAGTAGTTCAAGTATTCACAGTTTTCATTTTTTTTTTTTTAAACAAAATAATAGAACACTAGTTCTATGTCCCAATGAGAAAATTGTTGATAATTAAGTCTTTTCAGAATATTTATCTATCAGAAAATTATTACTTTAAATACCTAATTATCAAGATAAAAGGGATTAATTTTAGAATATGAGTTTAAAACATGTCTAGGTGCAATTCCTAACTTAGAAAATCCTCATAAAAGAGTCTAAATTGAATCGAAATTGGAAAAGGGGCTCGGCATCCAAGAGAGCCAATCGGCACTCTTGGAGTGTCAATTGGCACTAATTTGAGGCTCGGCCTGGGAACCTTCTAATTAAAATAAAACATTTATTTTTTTCGAATTTTTGTGGATAAAGAAACATTCCAATTCGTAGCTGATCTTATTCAGCTTATTTTTCAAGCATCCAACCCTATAAATAGAGGAAAAACATCAGAAATCAGGGCCCTTCTTTTTCTAACTTCTTTGCTCCCCTTACGTTAAAGACGTTCTGGAAGCCTTGGCTTTAATAATTTCTTTCTTGTAAGTAAAATATTTTAGATCTTAAAGAAGTGAAAATTTCCTTGATTTCTAAAGTATTCTTCCATTGAAGGGTACATTCATGCAAGTAGGTATTTAATTTTGTTCTTGTGTTTATTTTTTTTTTTCATTTCTCTTAACTGATATATTTGTGTTGTTCATGGAATGTTTTTTTATGAATATGTGTTTGGTGTTATTGTCAATATGATATTGTTCACAATTTATATATGCCATGTTTGTATGCTTAGTTGGAATTTTCTTTAGTTGATTAACATGCTTACGATTTAATTCTTCTTTAATTTCAAAATCTACAATTAATCACTACAACCTTTTTTTCTAAACAAACACAAATCTATATTTTCATTATATACAAATTTGAAAATTTTTCCAAAACAAAAGCAGATCTGTATTTTCATTAAATACAAATCTGAAAATTTTTCCAGATAAAAAACTAATCTGTATTTTCATTAAATACAGATTTGAAAAATTTTTCCAAACCAAAACTGGTTTGTATTTTCATTAAATATAGATCTGAACTTTTTATAATAAAAAAATGGTTTTCTTCTTAAATAAAAATTGCATATTTTGAATTTTTAAAGAGTGAATTAATATTGAATTTAGGGATTTTAATATGTCATTGTAGTGTCATGCATCTTTTGAAGGGTATATAACGGTCATGTAGAGTCTAGAAGAACAGACTCCGTCTAGGCGGAATGGGTGCCTAACACCTTCTCATTTCGTAACCTAGCCCCCAAACTTAGGTTTTTGGATAGTGGACTAGTGTTTTATCTTTTGTTTTGGTAGATAGTAACTAGGATCAAAGCTTTGTAATATTGCTCTACCAAGATTATAGATTGTATTTAGGACCAAAGCCCTGTAATGATTATTTGACCAAGATTGTATTTACATAATTAATGAAATTTGATGCATTTGATGTATTTTATATTTACATTTTTCTTATTTTTTGTAATAAAAAAATAAGTGGCAACTCTACACAATTACCCAAAAGAGAGGTGTCTTAAGCACCCAAATCTCTTTTTGAGTCCCTTGGAAGTTTTTCGGCCTCTTACATAATCTAAAGGATAAAGGTTGGTAGGTAAAGGATGAGCATAAACAGCATGTATTTTGATTTGGTTTTGGGGCTGGGTATTTGAGAAGTGAGAAGAAAGAAGGAGGAGAAAAAGAGAGAGAGAGACAAAGGAGCGCGTTGATGGAGATTTGAAGAAAGATAGATTTGTCCTTTGATTTGATTTTGTCGTGCATGATATAGAGAGAGAGCTTTTGTGTGGGGAGAAACGTTAACGTTAGGACTCTTAAGGTGTGTTTGGTTGCTGTAAAATGTTTTCCGGAAAATACATATTTTCCGAAAATGCTAATTTCCGGAAAAGGAAAATGTATTCAGGTTGTTTGGCTGTCTTGGAAATCGTTTTACGGAAAATCAATTCCGGTGTTTGGTTGGTCCAAACATTTTACGGAAAATACTTTACGGAAAATCAATTCCCATGTTTGGTTCGGTCAAACATTTTACGGAAAACAAAATTCGTATTTTACGGAAAATCAATTCTGGTGTTTGGTTTGTGGATCATTTTACGGAAAATATGAAATGTGTTACAAATTCAAGCACCTGCATTATCTAGACAAATCTGTAACAGTACAAAACTAATCATCCACTTCAACATCAAAAATAATCATTCAAATTCAAGAACCTACATTGCTTAGACATATCTGTAACAGTACAAAAATTATCATCCACTTCAACATCAAACATAATCATTTGAATATACCCATAATATTTATATAAAAACAGCCACATCAATCGTTCACCATTGGCATTACACCTCCATGGTGTACAAAAATGATACCTATTCGTGGTATCTGAACAGTACAAATACATAATTTGGGCAATTGTATCGTCCCAATAATACAAAAGAGTACATGTATAATACATTGGTAGGTCAATACTAATACTACAACAAAAGTTAATTCCTAAATCTACCATCACAGTCAACATGAAATAAACAAATCAAATTTGTGAGAACAAATAACCATCTAACCACAGCTTCCTCAACCTAGCATTCTTGGCTAAAAATCCACGTGCCGTCTTCTCATTTTCACAAAGATGGTTGAAGGCAATAGCGAGCATATCTTCGCTATATCCATCTGCCATCATAGCCATTACCTCATTGTACAAAGCTATGTAATCCACCGGGCCCCGATTGATTTCTTTCGGAGCGACAACTATTTCCTTCAGCTGATCAGACAGATTAGTCAGCACACTATCATCAGCATTAGAAGGTGCACGCTCTCTTTTGCGGGACTTGGAAATTCCCGACCCAGTGGTGGATGATTCAACTGTGTTCTTTCCTTTTTCAACCACACATTCCTCCACATTATCTGCAACAAACTCTGCACTATCCCCACTCTCTGGCTCATTTTCAATATCCACATAGGACTTAGAAAAGCCACCTGTGGTTGTGTCCTTCCCCACAACAATCGCTAATTCATCATAAAAGTCAATTTTTTTTGTTAAGATATTCTGCATGCTTTCGATGTGCCTGTAAGGGAGAAAGGAACGTATATAACAATGCAATAATAACTTCACTCATAAATTCAATATAAAAGACTATGAAATAACAATTAAACAAATACTCCATACTTTGTTCTACATTTTCTCAGTAATCAAACAAGTAATGCAAGAAAAATCTCAAATAAGGATTGAACAAGTCAATACATTGTGTTACTATTATGCACACTTCATTGCTGAGAGAGCCCAATTTAAAAAAAAAAAAAAATTACAACAGCAAGTACAAATCTTTTGGTCAAAAACTTTGTTTTCTTTCCTTCACTTTTTCCTGGCAACCAAATAGAAAGATCAAAGAAAACAGTGGGTCCTTAATTTCCTATTATTCCCAAGTCATTGCTGAAAAAAACCCATTAAAAAAATAACCTTAAAAAGAAAGTATCAATCTTTTCTTTACTTTCCCAACATTTTATTAGCAACCAAACAGAGAACCAAAGAAAATTATAGCTCAGACACATATACACATATAGATAGATGAAAACACATAGGTATGTATAGATATAATACATAGCTAAGGTGACATGAAAGTTATATTTGAAAAACCTTATAAAAGCAATGGAATCCTAAAAAGAATGACACTATAAATTTCATATAAAAGACAAAAACATATATTATCATCTATATTAAGAAAATATAGTTGGAAGCCATACCATAACTTCTTCTTGGTATGTTTTAGCGTCACAAGTTATCATTTTCAGATTTTCGTCCCAACCAAATCCACTTTTCTTTCTAAGAGTTTGAATAGTGGACCACATGGTCCTTAGAGTTCGCATCCGGTTGTCAACATAGGACGGGTGGCACTTAACCTCGAATTGGGCCGTTATCTCCTTCGCTACAAGAGCAAAGGAGCCGGCCCTAAAAGTACTAGAGGGCTTATTGCCCTTTGCAGCCTTCTTTGTAAGTATCCTAAGCATCATTTCATGCATGGGTGGCAGCCACCTAAATTGCTTGCTGCTGCTGCTAACTTTCTCTTTGCCCTTTGACATTACTACATATGAAAATAGTATAGTGAGAGTAGCATTTAAAAATGAGAGTAGCATTTAGTAATTACACTCAGAACATGAACAACAAATCAAACACACATACAACCACGCTTATAAATGTGCACAGCAGAATGAAACATGCTAACTATGGAAATGACAATGTAATACCATCAAATAACAATGTAATGCTAAAAATACTTTTTCATTACACCACCAAAAGTCTATAGTAAATACATTGTCTTTACAAAAAACAAAAAGAAAAAACACATTACAATCATAGAAATCTAAATAAAGTACTACTCTCCACTCTTGGTATAATCAGACCACATGGCTTGACATATCTCATCTCTCTTAGCATTCCATGATCTACTATCTTCGACGGACTCCCGACGTGATTGTGTTTCTTGTTGGTGGTCACTAGACTCTACTTGGTTCATTGCATCTTCCATAATATGGTCATTTGGTTCAACCCCCATAATGTGATTATGAACCACACAACACGCTAACACTACTTTCACTTGGATTGGGAAAGACCAAAATAGTTCTGCATCCAACACTCGAAAACGTTTTTTCACCACTCCAAACCCTCGCTCAATGGTAGTTCTCAATGAAGAGTATCGGAGGTTGAACAATTCTTGCGCATTCTCAAGAGGACGATCACTAAACTCTTTCAAGTGATATCGCACACTCCGATAAGGTGACAATATTCCATTTTTATTACCATACCCAACATCACCAAGATAATATTTACCTACGTATATTAAAAAATAAAACCAAATCACTACTATGCTTAGGAAAACGCACAATATTTATTAAACTAATAAACCAAAAAGGTGAAGTAATCGTATAATACCATCGGGAATTGAAAATCCCCCTGGCCTAGCAAATGCATCATTTAACACACGTGAGTCATGTGCACTGTCTTCCTATCCAGCCAATACATAAGTGAACTTTAAGTCAAAACTAATGGCAGCTAACACATTTTGCGTGGCTCCATCTTTGCGACCACGAAATCTTCCTTGTATTTCAGGTGGCATAGATGCACGAACATGTGTACCATCTATTACTCCAACACAATCTTAATTTTCGATAGACATAATGGTTTAAAATTACATAAATCTTCACAATTTACAAAAATACACAAGTCGCAATATTTACATTAAAATATGGGTAAAACCTTCTGCTATTCCTTATCTCTGAGGGTGTATCTTCGCTATGCAGTCTTATTAGAGCTCTATATAATTTCAAGACCCCCCTAAGGACGACCTTGAAGTATCTATGAACAGTCTTAGTTGATCTATAGATCTAACTACCCATTACACGAAACCTCACATTATGACCAATAATGTGTAAGAAAATGAACACTTGCTCCGTAACAGACATGTGAATAGTCGGACGTACGTGCTCCCGCTCAGTGAGGATGTGACATAAGTGGTGAAAAGTTATAGGCTTCATCCTAAGTTGATTCACACAATGTCTCTCACTTCCATGCAGAACACTATTTATGTATTCCTCTCTTTCGGCGGCATGGTTAACATAAGGCGCCCTAGGCAGTTGTCTACGTCTACGTCGCAATTTCCTTAACAATGCAACTCCCACAAGGAGGACAGATGCAACTGAGGCAAGAATTGCGGGTTTGGTTTTTTTCTTCATCTAACAAAATCACAAACACTGTGGTCTAAGAGGTATGTAAACAAGCATGCTATTGATTACACCATAAATAAAATCAGCCACAAACATAAAACATCCAAACCACATTGATAACGAGTACCAAATCACATTGCATTCTATTTACACTATCACAATACCATCACATTGATAATTGCACATTGATATATCACAATACCATCACATTGCATTCTATTTACAATCACCTAATACCATCACATTGATAACTACACATTGATATATCACAATACCATCACATTGCATTCTATTTACAATCACCTATATACCCAAAGCACCTTCAATTAAGGTTTAAACACACACATATTCTACTGCAAGAACATAATAACACCAAGCATGGGTGAAGCTCCAAAATTTCTACACATAACCCAACTAGCCAAATTGAACAAAAAATCACAGCAAAAGTTCTACACATAACCCAACTAGCCAAATTCTAAAAAAAATCACAGCAAAAACCAATTATGCATAACCAGTCAAGCTCCAAAATTCTAAAAAAAAATCAAACCACAAACCAATCCTGAATAACCTGCAATCAGAAAAACTCCAAAATTTCATATGCATAACCCATAAATACACAGTTTAATAAAAAAATGGATAATTAAAAAAATTAATAAATAAAAAAAGTAAATAATTATATAAATATTTATATAAATAAATAAATAAATAAATATATATATATAATGCAAAGATCGGATCAGGAGGTGGGTCGGGAGGTTGGGTTGGACCAGTGAGGTGAGTGAGTGTGTGGATCTGACGTGTGTGGGTCGGAGGTGAGGTGAGTGTGTGGCGGTCAACCGGTTTCGGAAAACTCACCGTGAGTCTGTGTTTGGCTCGGTGATCGGAGTGGCTGGACCGGTGATCGACTGGCTGAGTTGGATCGGGTGCGTTGGTCTGGATCAGTGTGAGTTTGAGCTCTCACTCACCGTGGGTCTGCGGCGTTTGGCGCGGTGATCGTCTGGCTGAACTCGGCGTGACCGGCGTGAGGTAGATCGGTGTCGGTGGCTGGATTGGAGCTCTCGTTCTTTCTCTCGCTCGTTGGCTAGATTGGAGCTTTCGGTAGCTGGATCGATCGAAGCTCTCGCACTTTCTCTCACTTGTTGGCTGGATCGGAGCTCTCGGTGGCTGGAACGGAGCTCTCGTTCTTTCTCTCGCTCTCTCTGTGTTGTGTTTTGCGTTCTTTGTTCTTTCTCTCACTCTCTCTATGTTGTGTTTTGCGTTTTTTCTCTCGCTCTCTCTGTGTTTTGCATGACCCGGAAATGATTTGAAGTGAAAATAAGAGTGTAAAATCATTTCCGGGTCAAAGGGGAAAATTTCGGTCAACATGAAGTCATTTTTCGGGAAATTTTATTTTCTGTTGCTGCCAAACACGCGGGTTTGGGGGAAAATGATTTTAGAAAATCATTTTCCCTCAAAACAAACGCACCCTTAACATACAAATCATTTTCCCCCGACGCACCCTTAACATACCAATTTTTCATTAAATTGGCCACTTGACGTGTTTTTGACACATCAATTTGCAGCAAGTACGGCAACCTTGTATGCAGCGACTCCTTCCCCATTTGAAAATTCTAACAATTATAGCATCTTGTATTAAAAATTATCTTAATTAAATAAATAATATAAAAAACGGTGTGATGTTGGTTTTGTGCACTAGACATGCGAACACATGTCCAGAACGTAATAAGGGGGAGCCCAAAAAGAAAAGAAAAGAAAAAGTCCCAGAAAAAGGGGCCCCACAAACCGTGTGAAGGCGTAATATGAAAAGGGAGGGAGGGCATTTCAGTGATTGGCGCAGGATTAATGGCTCGTCTTAACTGTCTCAGCAATGATTTACATATTAGCGACAGCGTGTATATATATATATATACCTCACCTCTCCTTCACCTTCCCTCTCTCTCTTCCAAATCTCTGTGAGCTATTTATTTCAATTCTTGCTTGTCCGAAAATTTCATTCTCTCCCTTTCTCTCTCTCTGGCCTGTTCTTTCCTAAACAAAATTGGTCTTGATCTGTAGAAATTTGGTAAGTTAATTTGATCCTCTGTTTCTTTTTTTGAGCACAACTAAATGGATTTCTGTATTGTTTGGAGCTATCTGTGATCTGGGTTTTTCTCAGTTTTGTTAGATCTGTTTTCAAACAATGTGGAAAATTTTCATGATATTTATTTGCTTAAATTTAATTACAGACATTTGCTTAATGTGATCCGGTTGTTTGATTCGCTCTTTTCTCCATGGGAATAGAATTGGGATATATGGTTGTAGAAATCAGATCTATATGTGGGTTTTGAGAAATATTTTTAAGTATGGGTTTTGTGAGCAGTGCATGGATCTGGTGATTGTTTTTGGTTCTGGAGAATGTGTTGGATCTTTTAACTTTAATGAACGTTGTGTTATTTATTTTGGTCTGTTTAGTTGCTTGGAAAGAGAGGAAGCTAAAAAGACTAATTGAAGCCTTACATCACATGCATGTTCTGTTGTTAAGATTCTTAGAGGCTGATGAGAATCAATTTTTTTCAGCAATTAATTATACAAGGTCTAGGGAGTTAATTTGTTTTGTTCTTTTTCTTTTATTTTTTTATTTTTTATTTTATTTTTTGTATTGTACATGTAAGAAAAATGTGTTATTCCATTTCAGTTTTGGTTACTATGCAACCAAATGGAGATGGGTAGTCTCCTTGCATCTTCAATTTGTGTTATCAATGAAGCTTTCAGTAATTCTTATGTTGGTTATTTTTAAAATGATAGCAGGGCTACTTGTTATGGGATCTATTGCTTTTTGATTTGTATGTTTATTTGCTATAAAACTTTACATGTATCATGGTTCTGAAATGAATTTAGTTATTTTTAATGTTTCTTATGTAGACATTGCTTTAAGATGGCTACTTATACCCCTAAGAACATCCTCATCACTGGGGCTGCCGGGTTCATTGCATCCCACGTTGCCAACCGACTGATCCGTAACTACCCTGACTACAAGATTGTCGTGCTTGACAAGCTTGATTATTGCTCAAATCTGAAAAACCTCCTACCCTCAAAATCATCTCCTAATATCAAGTTTGTGAAGGGGGATATTGGTAGTGCTGACCTTGTCAACTTCCTCTTAATCACTGAGTCTATTGACACGATAATGCACTTTGCTGCCCAGACCCATGTTGACAACTCATTTGGCAACAGCTTTGAGTTTACCAAGAACAATATCTATGGTACCCATGTCCTTTTGGAAGCCTGCAAGGTCACTGGCCAGATCAGGAGGTTTATCCATGTGAGTACGGATGAGGTCTATGGGGAGACAGATGAGGATGCAGTTGTGGGAAACCATGAGGCTTCTCAACTCCTCCCAACAAACCCATATTCTGCCACAAAAGCTGGAGCAGAAATGCTTGTTATGGCATATGGTAGGTCATATGGGTTACCTGTGATAACAACACGTGGGAATAACGTGTATGGACCCAATCAGTTTCCCGAAAAATTAATTCCAAAGTTCATCCTCTTGGCCATGCAAGGGAAACCTCTTCCAATTCATGGTGATGGTTCTAATGTGAGGAGTTATTTGTATTGTGAGGATGTTGCTGAGGCTTTCGAAGTCATTCTTCATAAGGGAGAGGTTGGTCATGTGTACAATATCGGGACAAAGAAGGAAAGGAGAGTTATTGATGTGGCCAAAGATATTTGTAGGCTTTTCTCGATGGACCCAGAGAAAAGCATCAAGTTTGTGGAGAACAGACCATTTAATGACCAGAGATACTTTCTAGATGATCAGAAGCTGACAATCTTGGGGTGGTCAGAGCAAACTACATGGGACGAGGGGCTGAGAAAGACTATGGAGTGGTATATTAACAATCCTGATTGGTGGGGTGATGTCTCTGGGGCACTGCTTCCTCATCCAAGAATGCTGATGATGCCAGGTGGGATTGAGAGACACTTTGATGGGTCTGAAGAGGGAAAATCTGCATCTTATGTCTCAAATAATACCCGGATGCTGGTTCCACCTTCCAAAAGCATTGGCTCTCCTCGAAAACATTCCCTGAAGTTCTTGATCTATGGTAGGACTGGTTGGCTTGGTGGTCTGCTTGGGAAGATATGCGAGAAACAAGGGATTTCATTCGAATATGGAAGAGGGCGTCTAGAGGATCGATCATCGCTCTTGGCAGATATTCAGAATGTGAAGCCAACCCATGTTTTCAATGCTGCTGGTGTGACTGGTAGACCCAATGTAGATTGGTGTGAGTCTCACAAAACTGAAACAATTCGTGCAAATGTTGCTGGAACCTTAACCTTAGCAGATGTTTGCCGAGAGCATGGGCTATTGATGATGAATTTTGCTACAGGATGCATATTTGAGTATGATGCTGCACATCCTGAGGGTTCTGGCATTGGCTTTAAAGAGGAAGATAAACCCAATTTCATTGGTTCTTTCTATTCCAAAACCAAGGCTATGGTAATTTATTCATAATCATTGTCTCTATTTCTATATTCTTTATGAGATTATGCATTTGTTCTAACAGGTCCTCTCTGATTTTTCAACCAGGTTGAGGAGCTGTTGAAAGAATATGACAATGTCTGCACCCTCAGAGTTCGGATGCCAATATCATCTGACCTAAGTAACCCACGGAACTTCATAACCAAGATTTCTCGTTACAACAAAGTCGTTAACATTCCAAACAGCATGACCATCTTGGATGAGCTTCTTCCCATCTCAGTTGAGATGGCGAAGCGGAACTTGAGGGGTATATGGAACTTCACAAACCCTGGGGTTGTAAGCCATAACGAGATTCTGGAGATGTACAAGCAATACATTGACCCCAACTTCAAGTGGGCTAACTTCACACTTGAGGAGCAAGCCAAGGTGATAGTGGCCCCTCGAAGCAACAATGAGATGGATGCATCAAAGTTGAAAAAAGAGTTCCCCGAGTTGCTATCTATCAAGGAGTCCCTGATTAAGTATGTATTCGAACCAAACAAGAAAAACTAAGCAGAATAAGCAGTTTTGAGCGGTAGACCTCAGTATTGACCTCTGCAGTTTGAACTAGGCTTCATTTTTCAGCTTTCTTCCCTATAAAAGGTTGATCATTCCCCCCAATTATTATTCATTGTTAGATTCATATCATAATATTTTCCACTGTTCTAGGAGGCCATGAGGATAATTCTACTAGTTATGGATCTTTTATTTTTAACTTTCCCGTTTGTATTTTAGTTTGCTTGGTTACTTTCAGCAAAGGAACATTCTGGTCAATAGCTTCTTTATAATGGATGTCATCTACTACAAACAAGCCTGAGAGTGTATTAAATTTGCAGTCTATGTTATGAAATATGTGTGGCCTTTAATTCTTTAATTACTCAACTTTTTTAGTATCCATTCAATAAAATTATGCTTGTATTCTTACGGTACTCAGAATATCCAGAAGAAAGTCAATGAAGGTGTTTACTCAATTCTCCACATTCATTCTCACTTCTCAGTACCTGGTCCCCTCACCTGCGCTAAGAGATTAAGTTAATGAATTTAGAGCGTACCTCTCTCAGGTCTCGGCTAATGCCTGTACGCAGTTCCATTTTTTTTAGTATGAAAATACTTTCTCCATTTTTTTACTAATCGGTAGGGATGACAATTTTTATCCATATCCATGAAACTACTTATAACCCATCTCATTTGGATAAGTTTTTATCCAACCTATTTGAATATTTGGGTTAAATAGGTAAAGACTCATTAGGTTATTTAATTAGATTGGCCTAAATAGATTAAACCACTAATACCTACTAAATTGATCTAAAATTTAAATAAATAACATAAACTCTAACTATCTAAACCAAAAAATTCAGCAAGCTCTCAGTCTCACTCTCCTTAATGTTAAAATACATTCTTTCCCTTAGATTTTCTCAATAACCAAACAGGTTAGAACTTCAAATTAAGGAAAATCTAAAGAGAGGAGATGGAAGGTACTTGAAGAGCAGATTTGAGGTCAAGCTTCAAAGGTGGCATAGCAGTGAGAAGACATCGTTGAAGGTCATGTCTATTCATCTCTCTCTCTCACCTTCCCTCTCAGAAACTTGTCGAATGCCATATTAGAGTGCAACATGAACTAGGTTTCCAATCTTCACATCAGATTTCTCAAGCAAGTCACTCAATTCTTGGGTTGAGTTTTAAATTAAAGTTTTCGAGAATTTTGGGTTTGGGGTTTTCGGAGACCAAAAAAAATATTCAGGTTTTTGCTGTAATTTCTTATGTAGACGAAGGGAGAGGCTAAGTCAGGTCTGGTGATGAGTTTGTAGATTCTTGGAAACAAAAACTATCTACTTCCCTTTTATTTCAAGTAAATCTCTTTCATAAATTGCTCTTTCACTCTCTGTTGCAATATAATTCTTGTTTATAGGCTTTTGTATGTCTTTTTCTTTTCTGGGTGTTTGATGATTTGCATCTATCCTCTTTTACTTATTGGCTTTTGTTCAAATTGTCGCCCATATTTCTGCCTTTTGTGATTTTGGTTGATTTGAAATATATATTTATAGAAATTGTCATTTTAATTGTCTTATCTTTTAAGGTGAACATGTCTGTATCAAGGGGATGGATGAATTTGAACAACAGATTCAAGTGTTAGCAAAAGAAGTAGGGGTAG